>NC_092768.1:32729579-32852079 GCF_047496795.1 Chiloscyllium punctatum
GGGTTTTTAAAAATATATTGAAGACACTATGGCATGTTTCCTGTCCAGTTGCTTTTTGGTATATATTTTTCCCTCATACTTGCTGTCAGTGTTTAGAATTGAATCTTGAAAATAGATAACTTGCAATTAACCAGTTACCACTAACGATGCATTTACCTCATCCAATTAGTTGATCTCTATGTTCCATTGCAGAACTGTATGCATCAGTCAACAATGGGTTACATCATGGGCAATTTAGTAATTCAGTATCTTAGAATCATATTAATATATAAAAGGGGTAATAACGGTTTTGAACAATCCATGTAATGGCTCTGATGGATTTTTCAGTGTGATTTCTAATATCAGTATTAATATTATGAAGGATAAGTGGATAGACCAATGTACCATGAGATACAAAATTTGAATGAAGTGCTTCCTTATTGCATAATGTACATGTACAACTCTGCATTATCAAGTTAGTTAACATAAATATAAATCTTTCAACAAACTGCATGCTACCTTGTCTTTCTCTGTAGATGTTCGCTCTGTTTCTTTAAAGTCTAGTGCACAATATTGCACCTTATCTTCTTCACTTCCCTGGTTGAACAGAAATAGAATACATTACTGAATATATCAAGTAGAGAAAAATGCTTAGAAGTGTTGATGCAAAATCATTGAACAATAGATAAATATATATATCCATGCTTTCAGAGTAGGTGCATCTCCTTTTCTGTTTCCTCTGCAAATTGTTTTTAGTCAGCATTTTCAATCAAGAATTGACACCCTACAATTGAGAAATTGTCGACAAGCATGATTATAGCACTATTAAGTAAACTCGATTCCTAACTTGAAGAAGAGAAATGTATTAACTTCTTAACTGACTATTATCGTAGGCAAAATACCTTTTTGATATTAGTGTATTAAATGACAATAATATGTAAAATGCTTCATTTGAATAGCTGTAAGTTGATTTATGACTGAGTTTTACTGTTGATAATATTTTAAGTCTAGATATATGCAGATGTTAAAAAGGATATTTGAAGAAAGAATAAATGACAACAGAGTGAGACTTAGCAATTTTCAAATTAATCTGCTCAGAGATGTTAATATATACCTCTGAAGGAAGAGGGACCTGAATTTAGGCCTCCTAGTACCGAGGTTGGGACACTATCACGGCATGTCAAAAGACCTTGAGGTCAGGGGACTCAAGGCTGTTCTTTTTGCTGCTCTTTGATGAGATACTGAAATGGTTCTACACATAACTTAAGTACTCATTGGCTAGACCAGTGAAAACAAGCCACAGTAACTTTCAAAACTGGAATGAAAGGATCACCAAGGACAGGATTCACTCTGGGTCCAATGCATCAGAATCTGATAGTGCTATAGAGACCATTGAATCTGAAGTTGGGCGTTGTAGGGCTTTATTTAAAGTAACCATCTGAGTACTAGGGAACTATAAGTAGGGGTGTGTTAATATATTCCTAAATTTTAAGAAGCTGCAATTCGTTAATGGTTCAAGATCAGAAAGTAACTTGAAGAAGAATCTAGGTAAATATTAGTTTTTAATTCCTGTTTGTAAAACGTGAGGTAATTGCTTGTTTTTCAAATGAACGTAATAAAAACTAAACTTTAATCAATTATGTGATGTGATGAAATGGCAGTGATGTGCAACAAGATCGACATGATTCATAAGATAATGAACTATGTGAGTTATTCTGATTGGAAAGCAATGGTATGGAAGGAAAGCATTTTATTAATTATGATGTTGCTCAGGCCATTGATACTCTTGGACAAGAGTTGGATATCTGCACAGAACGATACTGCTCAAAGTGAGGGAATTATATAAGTTATAGATGATGTTACGTTAAAGTCCTGAAACTCCCCCCCCCCCCCCCCCCCCCCAACAGCCTCTCAAACAACCACATGGCTCTCCCTGGTCAGTGTTAAGGAGTCTTTTGAAGGCAATTCTAAAAGAGGAAGCTAACTTCCACTCAGACAGACAAGGCTTGATCAGGAATAGTCATCATGGCTTTATCAGAGGAAGGTGCTCCCTAACAAATTTGATCGAAATTTTCAAGGAGGTGACCAGGTGTGTAGATGATGAGACTTTAGTTGCTATCATTTGTACGGATTTTAGCAAAGCGTTTGGCAAGGTACTAGATGGAAGACAGATAGAGAACGTAAAGGTACAGAGGACTCACAGTGACCTAGCAAGTTAGATCGAGAATTAGCTTAGTGATAGGAGCTACAGGATGGTGGGAGAAAGCTGCTTGTGCAGTTGGAGGCCTGTCGCTAGCGGTATACCAAAGGATTCATTACTGAGTCCTTTATTGCTCATGATACATACAATTAAAATTGAAGAAATATGTAGGGATGGGGGCGGAAGATAGTAAGTTTGCAGATGACACACAGGTTGACCAGCTGATTGACAGTGAGGAAGACTATCCCAGCTTGCGGGAGGGTATAGACGGATTGGTCAAGTGGGTAGATCAGCACCAGATGGAATTTAACCCGGATAAATGTGAGTCGATGAAGATCAGAACAAATAAAAAGAGAAGGGAGTACTCATTGAATGGTAGGACATTGGGAAGCTCACATGAATGTTGTGGTTCTTGACCACAGATCCCTGAATGTGGTAGGACGGGTTATTAGGGTAGTTAAGAAAGTAGACGGGGCATTTACATCATAGATTATAAGAACAGGGAGGATATGTTGGAGCTATACGAGAATTTGGTTAGGAGACAGTGTACAGTTCTGGGTCACTATAGAAATGATGTCATTATAATCGTTGAGGAGAGTCACTAAGATGTTGTCTAAGATGGAGCAGTTTGGTCACAAAGGGAAACTGAATAAACTTGGCTAGGTAAGTGCAGGCTGAGAGAGGACATTATTGATGTGTTAAAGATTATCAGGCACGTGGACAGGGCGGATGGAAATCAACTAGTCTCTTTATTTGAAAGGTTAGCAATAAAGGGTTATAATTTTAAGATAAAAGTCAGGAGATTTAGAAATGATTTGTGGAAGTCAAAATTTACCCAAACGGTGTTAGGAATCTGGAATGGAATGCCTGGGAGAGTAATTGATGCAGGAATCCTCATAGCCTTTCGAAGTAAGCACTTGAAATGTTATAACATTGGTGAGCCAAGTGCGGGAAAGTGGGACTTGTGTGGATTGAGAGTAGTTTGTGCCAGTGGAGTCTTGCTGAGCCCAAGCCCCTCTCTGGACTGTATGGTTCGATGATTTTACCACAATAGCTGCAGCAGTTCAGGAACGTAGCTCATCACCACCTTCTCAAGGGCAAATATGAGTGAGCAATAAATACTGGCCTAAACCACCCAATGAATAATTCAGGAGAAATGTGATTTGAATTGATGTTAGAGTGAAATACAGACTTCAGGCCTGTGTTGCATTTCAATCACCAACTCTGTTTATAGGTACTATCTACTTACTGTAGGGTCTGATCGGTTTACTTTTGCTACCTGCTGAATAAATCTATGAGCGCACAAGCCAACGTTTGAATAATCGTTTTGGATTTGCAGCTTATATACATCAGCTATTAGCCAAAAGGCATCACAGCGCTGAAGAGATACAACCAAGCTCGGTTATTCCGAGTTAAAAACCACACAACACCAGGTTATAGTCCAACAGGTTTAATTGGAAACACTAGCTTCACATCAGGTGATTGTGGGTTGTCCTGATGAGGGAGCAGCGCTCCGAAACCTAGTGCTTCCAATTAACCCTGTTGGACTATAACCTGGTGTTGTATGGTTTTTTTTAACTGTTTACACCCCAGTCCAACACCGGCATCTCCGAATCAGTTACTCTGAGATGTCTTGTACCTGATCTTCAGCTCTGTACGATGACCTTCTGTGAAATTTCTCTGTACAGGGAGAAAAAAAAGAATATCAGAAACGCCAATGGCTTGAAATCGCAGCTCAACATTTCCAAGCTTTAATTTCCACCCTTTAATTCCCCTGCTCCGAATTTCCGCCTTTAACTCATCTCCGCCTCAACTATTCTATTAAACGCGTGCATTATCACACAACATTAAATTCGACTGCAATAAGTCTGAGGTGGTTGTTGCTTTTTTTTTAAGCTTCGGAAGGGGAGGCAAAGTCAGCGGTTGGGAGATGTTTGTGTTCAGCTCAGGAAATCATAATTAATTTGTATTGCATTCCATCCACACATGCTTTGATTTCGTTCTTGCTGTAATAGTTAAACGGTAACAAGTGTGCCAAGTCGGGTGGGAGAGTCGATCTGATTGGAGCCATTGACTGGCGGAGTTGCTGTGAGACACAGGGTGCGAGAGCCATGAAGGCAGACGGGCCCGAAACTTGTAGACGAATGGTAGGAAGCAGTTACAGTTAGCTATCGTTGTTCAAGGGGGTTAAAACTTCGAAATGTGACAAACATAACATTTTCTTTTCCCGAAGAGGAACGACAGCGGTGCTTGGAGCAAGGGTTGGCAGTCTCAGTTTACAGAATGGCACCTGTAGGGCTGAGACGAGGGGAACAAGAATCCTAATGCACAAGGATGGCGCTGAGATAAAGGTATTGGATAGAGCAGCGGGCTCCATGATGAGTGGCCGACCCCTCCTCCTCTTCGCTCAGTTTCTCTAATTTTACTTCCCTTTCTGAACCGCTGAGGACACTTCAGGTTTGAAACCTGGTCACCGCTTCAAAACAAATACAGTGCGCGCCCGAATACAAGGAACCCGGCCTTTTTTTACGTCCCCGATCTGTACCTGTTGAATTTCCACCATGGGAGAGCTGGGAGTTCCAAACATATGACTATTAACATCTCGTCCGAGCAAGGATATATGACAATGCAAGCGACATGACTAGCGACATGGAAGGACTGAGATTATCCAATGAAACGGTGTGTACCTTTCGATTCCTTCCGGCAGGTGATTACGATAATTATCACTGAGAGCAAGGCCAGGAGAAATGCCGCTACCGTTATAAACAGGGCTGTCCGTCGACCCTTGGAAACGATCGTTATGTGATTTCTGGTCATCGCTGCTGGAAGCAAACAAATATTATTTATTTCCTTTTCCGCCTAGCCTGCTCTCATAGTCACCCAGTATGGAAACAGACCCTTCGGTCCAACTCACCCATGGCCACCAGTTTTCCCAAACTAAACTACTCCCACGTTGTCAGCCTTTGGCCCACATCCCTCTCGACAATTCCTAGTCATGTACTTATCTGCAATGTTGCAACTTAATCTGCACCTTCCTCTTCCTCTGACAGACATTCCGCTAAGATCTGTGTGGAAAATTTGACCCTCACGCCCCTTTAAACTTTCTCCCCTCATCTTAAAATTATACCGGCAATGTATTGAGCAGCATTCCATAGAATACAATGCATTTTTTTTATCACTACAGGACGTGTGCGCCTCTGGCTAGTTTAGTGTCCCATCCCTAACTGTCCAGAAATCAATTAAGAGTCAAACACATCGCTGTGAGTCTGGAGTCACATGTAGGCCAGACCAAGTAAGGATGGCAGTTTCCTTCCCTAAAGGAGATTAGTGAACCAACAATCGGCAATTCTTTCATGGTCATCGTTGGACCCTTATTCCCAGATTGTTTTTTTATTGAATTCAGATTTCATCAGGAATGAGGAGCCTATGCTGGAAACATCGATTCTCCCGCTCCTCGGATGCGGCCTGACCGGCTGTGCTTTTCCAGCACCACACTTTTTGACTCTGATCTCCAGCATCTGCAGTCCTCACTTTCTCCGGGGTTAACACCAATGTACCAACTGCCGAAGTAACCATCTCTTTTAAAACGGGATGAGCTGCATTGGGACCCGGAGACGTGTCATCACGCTTCCCTGGTGATTGTAACTTCCCAAAGTCTCTCTCTCTCTCTCTCCCTTCTACCTTCCAACCTAGAGCTGTTGGTAATGGTTTTTTTGTAGCCTAGATGGACTCAAACAATTTCTCGAGTTGTCAGACTACAGAACAACATTTAAGACGCTTTGTCGGAAAAACAAAAGAAAACTTCGCCGTTCATAATACTGTATGGTTCCTAATGTTTTCAATTGTGAAATTGTGTCTTTCGGACCGTTGTTAGTCTAAGAAAAATAACCGCGAGAGGGCGTGAGCTAAAAGGCTCCTCCATTCGATAATGTTACTATTTCATTGATAAAGATAACAGTGTGCAGCATGCTCACCTGTCACAATAAGTGTTGTTCCTTCTCCATAATATTCACTGTTCGAGACAAATTCCACTTTGCAATAATAGGTCGCCTGGTCGCTCAATGTCACCTTTGTTAGTTGAATCCAGGCGCCCGTCCTTCCCTCGATTTTCTCCCTGTCTGGCCCAATGACCCGGCCTCTGTATTGTGCTGTGCTGTTGCAAAGCTCGGTTCCTCCTTTACTGTCCCTGAACCACCTGAAGACACTTGGCCCATTAGATCCTTCATAAAAACAGTGTATAACGGCTGTGTTCCCCTCGGTTACATTCACAGATGCCGGGCTTTGAAGAACTTTGATGTTCTCAGCGCTCATTGCTGTAAAAGAGCAAACAGCATTAGCGAAGTCAGACTCTTAACGCCGTATTTACGCGCCTGAGTGAAATATTGCTCCTAAAGTTAATTACTGGAATGTTATCGGAACGGCCACGTAAACTTGTCCAAAACTCTTACAGAAATTGACACACTAAAATTGCTCTCCCACCGTGGTGGTAGAGGATGAACTGTGATTCAATGATGTTATCGTTTTGTGATGCATTTATAAATCAGGTATAAATACTTTGATGAAGATTGTGGAAGATAATCGCGCCATTGGGCGAATTCACAATCGGAGATATTAAGCTTTGAATTCACCCAGTTTTACTGAACATTGAATAATGGATTTCAAAAGTACAATCCTTTCATTGCCAACCCATATTTTTCACTCCGTGATGATATAGATGAAGATACAGTAGTTTATTTTCGTTTTGAAAGCGCACCAATTATGAGGATATTATCATCTTTCAGGTTGTTATAAACATTACTCTTTGTTCTTAACATCTCGTGATGCCAATGTTAACTGCCAATGTCTATTACGCCAAATGTAGGTCTCCAAGATATGTTTTTGTGCTAAATCACCTCGATTCTATAATGTACTACTTTATTGTTAAGTGCTCACCTGTCACAATAAGTGTTGTTCCTTCTCCATAATATTCACTGTTTGAGACAAATTCCACTTTGCAATAATAGGTCGCCTGGTCGCTCAATGTCACCTTTGTTAGTTGAATCCAGGCGCCCGTCCTTCCCTCGATTTTCTCCCTGTCTGGCCCAATGACCCGGCCTCTGTATTGTGCCGTGCGGTTGCAAAGCTCGGTTCCTCCTTTACTGTCCCTGAACCACCTGAAGACACTTGGCCCATTAGATCCTTCATAAAAACAGTGTATAACGGCTGTGTTCCCCTCGGTTACATTCACAGATGCCGGGCTTTGAAGAACTTTGATGTTCTCAGCGCTCATTGCTGTCTGGAGTCACATGTAGGCCAGACCAAGTAAGGATGGCAGTTTCCTTCCCTAAAGGAGATTAGTGAACCAACAATCGGCAATTCTTTCATGGTCATCGTTGGACCCTTATTCCCAGATTGTTTTTTTATTGAATTCAGATTTCATCAGGAATGAGGAGCCTATGCTGGAAACATCGATTCTCCCGCTCCTCGGATGCGGCCTGACCGGCTGTGCTTTTCCAGCACCACACTTTTTGACTCTGATCTCCAGCATCTGCAGTCCTCACTTTCTCCGGGGTTAACACCAATGTACCAACTGCCGAAGTAACCATCTCTTTTAAAACGGGATGAGCTGCATTGGGACCCGGAGACGTGTCATCACGCTTCCCTGGTGATTGTAACTTCCCAAAGTCTCTCTCTCTCTCTCTCTCCCTTCTACCTTCCAACCTAGAGCTGTTGGTAATGGTTTTTTTGTAGCCTAGATGGACTCAAACAATTTCTCGAGTTGTCAGACTACAGAACAACATTTAAGACGCTTTGTCGGAAAAACAAAAGAAAACTTCGCCGTTCATAATACTGTATGGTTCCTAATGTTTTCAATTGTGAAATTGTGTCTTTCGGACCGTTGTTAGTCTAAGAAAAATAACCGCGAGAGGGCGTGAGCTAAAAGGCTCCTCCATTCGATAATGTTACTATTTCATTGATAAAGATAACAGTGTGCAGCATGCTCACCTGTCACAATAAGTGTTGTTCCTTTTCCATAATATTCACTGTTTGAGACAAATTCCACTTTACAATAATAGGTCGCCTGGTCGCTCAATGTCACCTTTGTTAGTTGAATCCAGGCGCCCGTCCTTCCCTCGATTTTCTCCCTGTCTGGCCCAATGACCCGGCCTCTGTATTGTGCTGTGCTGTTGCAAAGCTCGGTTCCTCCTTTACTGTCCCTGAACCACCTGAAGACACTTGGCCCATTAGATCCTTCATAAAAACAGTGTATAACGGCTGTGTTCCCCTCGGTTACATTCACAGATGCCGGGCTTTGAAGAACTTTGATGTTCTCAGCGCTCATTGCTGTAAAAGAGCAAACAGCATTACCGAAGTCAGACTCTTAACGCCGTATTTACGCGCCTGAGTGAAATATTGCTCCTAAAGTTAATTACTGGAATGTTATCGGAACGGCCACGTAAACTTGTCCAAAACTCTTACAGAAATTGACACACTAAAATTGCTCTCCCACCGTGGTGGTAGAGGATGAACTGTGATTCAATGATGTTATCGTTTTGTGATGCATTTATAAATCAGGTATAAATACTTTGATGAAGATTGTGGAAGATAATCGCGCCATTGGGCGAATTCACAATCGGAGATATTAAGCTTTGAATTCACCCAGTTTTACTGAACATTGAATAATGGATTTCAAAAGTACAATCCTTTCATTGCCAACCCATATTTTTCACTCCGTGATGATATAGATGAAGATACAGTAGTTTATTTTCGTTTTGAAAGCGCACCAATTATGAGGATATTATCATCTTTCAGGTTGTTATAAACATTACTCTTTGTTCTTAACATCTCGTGATGCCAATGTCAACTGCCAATGTCTATTACGCCAAATGTAGGTCTCCAAGATATGTTTTTTTTGTGCTAAATCACGTCTTCAACGAACCGCTTTAAAACCAGCAAGACTATATCTCCCTGTTCGCTTCCAAATGTATCAAGAAATTTTGGTTCCCCCCTAATAATCGAGCGAACCTATTACGAAGTTTTGAGAAACCCATGATAAACCTTGCTCTATTTTCTTTTCTGGCATATCCTATGTTATGCTGCTTAGTTCAATGTTTAAAGCAGCCGATATTTTGTCTTAATTTGAAGTCTCACGCTGTACCATAGTTACAAACATCAACATCGGTGCTGCGGTACCGTTTCTTACATGTATACAGTGGGGAACAATTGGTTCGGAAACTGAAATAAAGAAGCGAAGTAATTATTCTTTCTTCACTTCCCAGTTTGGGTGTGCTGCGGAGTAGAACTGATCAATGGACTTGACCTGTGAACGCGTGCACTTTCACAAAAGAATGCATACTTGGACAGTCGTTCATGCACCCACATCTATGAAAAAGGAAATAGCAAAACTGGCTAGGTAAAAGTATACCCAGTGAGAAATTGCTAATATGAAATGTCCCATGCCACAGCAAGCGCAAACCTTGTGCATTTCAAAGTTTGCCTGGGCGCTCCACTTAACACCAACAAGTGAATCAATGAAGTTTCTTACCAAAGCCAAGACTCAGGATACAGAACACTGCACTGGAAGCCATTCTTGATGCTCTGCAAACAGGGTGGAAATGCATCCAGATGGTCCACTCTCCAGGCGGGTGGGCGTTACAACGCAACATGACACTGACAGCATGTGACGCAATGGAAACGGTTACTCAAAGTTTATTTTTCCCACCTCTGGTACGGAGAGGTATCAGTCTGTTTCCACTTGGTTTTGGGGGGGGGGGGGTTTCACACATTCGTGTGCATCTGAAGTCACACGGGTCAGACTGGGTCAGGATGAGGATTCCCTGCCGTAAAAGGCATCAGTGAAAAAGATGGAACTTTAAGGACAACTGATGAACCTTTCAATTTTTCAACGCATTAAGTGACATCATGTTCAATCAGATATCATTAACCTGTTATGACACGGGTAAAACCCTCTGCGAATTTAAACCAGCAACACAGAAAAGATTCACCCTGTGCTGTAATCTGTTAAAATTCAAGAGGCAAAGAACTACCCAAGAGGTTACTATGTAAAGTAAAATTGAACAACATTATTCTTTAAGTCTAACAGACAGTATTAAAACCAACAACTATTCACAACACTTTTCACTTAAACCTATCTTTTACCTCCATGTGACGCAATGGAAACGGTTACTCAAAGCGTATTTTTCTCACCTCCTGGTATAGAGAGGTATCAGCCTGCTTCCACTGAATTTGGGGTTTTCACACATTCGCCTTTGGCAGTTCCTGCATTGTAGTTTTTAAGAAAACTCAGGTCGTGACAATCATGCGATAATGGGACCTCGGTGCTTGCAACGCGATTGCTTTGCAAACCACTCTGAAATAATGACTTATCAAACAGCACCCAGATTGTGAGACTGGAAATTAATCGTCCCGCCAGGTGAATGTATGGAAATTGCGTTCAGTTATATTTCCCAAAGATCAGGAGAACGTGCTGTTGCAGGCAATCTCAACAAAGAATGGGAAGTCCAGGAGACTCGCCTCTGATTGTAAACTACTCCTGCTTATGGCGTCATTTGACGTGGAACGCCACACTCGTCTATTTAGCCCCATCCTCACAAAACCTCCTGCTACTCAATGACAATCATTGTGTAATGTCTACCATCCAACCTGGGATAAGTCTGGAAACTGCAGACCAGTGGTCTCACCTCAATGTTGGGGAAGTCATTAGAAGTAATTGCGAGTGACATAATTAATTTCATAGAACATAGAACATAGAAAAATACAGCGCAGTACAGGCCCTTCAGCCCTCGATGTTGCACCGACCGAAGCCTACCTAACCTATACTAGCCCAATAACCTCCATATGCTTGTCCAATGCCGGCTTAAATGACCCTAAAGAGGGAGAGCCCACCACTGCTACTGGCAGGGCATTCCATGAACTCACAACCCGCTAAGTAAGAAATCTACCCCTAACATCTGTCCTATACCTACCACCCCTTAATTTAAAGCTGTGTCCCCTAGTAACAGCTGGCTCCATACGCGGAAAAAGGTTCTCACTGTCAACCCTATCTAAACCCTTCTGGAGAGGCAGGGATTACTAAGGGAAAGTCATCCATGACTAACTTGATTGGAGTTTTTGAAAAAGTGACCAGGTGTACAGATGATTGCATATAGACTACCGCATGGCTTTTGATAAGGCCCCCCGGCTAACTGATAGCGAAGATAACATGGGATCCAAGGAAATTGGCTGATTGGATCCAGAATTGGGCAAACGTGAGGACTGCAGATGCTGGAAACCAGAGTCTAGATTAGAGTGGTGCTGGAAAAGCACAGTAGGTCAGGCAGCATCCGAGGAGCAGGAAAATCGACGTTTCGGGCAAAAACCCTTCATCAGGAATCAGATGCTTTTCCAGCACCACTCTAATCTAGAATCTGGATCCAGAATTGGCTGAGTGACAGGAAGCAGAAGGTGATGTTTGACTGTTTGTGACTGGAAACCTGGGTCAAGTGGTGCTCTGCAATAACCAGTTTTGGGGGGCCTTACTGTTTACGGTATATATAAATGATTTAGACTTGAATGTAGGAGGGTTGACGCGTAATTTTGCAGGTGACACGAAAGGTTATGGGGCTGCTGAACCGTGAAGGGGACCACCTGAGATTACAGGAAGATAATGATAGATGGACTAACCAGTGGGAAAATGGAATTCAATCCAGATAAGTCTGAGCTGATGCACTTGGGCAGGACAAACAGACAAGGGAATATACGAACAAATGGCAGAACCGTGGAAGCACCGAGTATTAAGAGTGGGGTGCATTGTACACTGACCCCTTAAGATCGTGCGTCAGGTAGTTAAAGGGGTTAAGAAGGCATATGGGATGCTTTCCTTTATTAGCCAAGATACAGAGTTTAAGAGCAAGGAGGTTATGCTGAAACTGTATAAAATGCCGTATAGGGTACACCTACAGTACTGTGTGCAGTCCTGCAATCTATAGTATAGGAGGAATGTGATTACAATGGAGTGGTGCAGCGTGGAATTACTCCGGGCTGGAGAATGTCAGTTATGCAGAGAGGTTGGACAAACTATGGTTGTTTTCCTTACAGTAAAATAATCTGGGGGACGTGGGACAGGGTGCAAGACTGATTTGAATATCAACTCTGTGTGAGTGAGAGAGAGCGAGCGAGAGAGAGATGTAAGGGATAGGAGGTACAGAGATGATGTGAGGAAATTTATTTTCACTCAGTGCGAATCTCAAACTGACTGCCTGTAAGGATGGTGGAGGCAGAACCGTTATTCTATTTAAGACGCATTTAGGTGTAGATTTGCAATGCCGAGGCATGCAAGGATATGAACCAAATGCTGGAAAGTACAATAGAATAGTTGTGTGGTTGTTTTTGATCAGCACCGAATCAATGGGCTGAAGGGACCGTTGTGTTGTCGATCCCTACAACTCTATGTCGTAAAGTATGTTTTCCTACATGGGGGTTGGGTAGAGTTAGGATTATGGTTAATTAAAGGGAGAAAACCGAAAAAGGAGAAGTAATATGGGAAACAATATGCCTCTTTTTCCCATTTTTGCAAGCACAACAGTGCATAGCTGTCTCTTTAAGGAACTGATAGAAATATTTCAGAGATGTGAAACTGCAGACGGTGCCTTTTCTTGACGTCCTTTGTGCAAAAATGTTCCAAGTTTTGTGAAAAATCTTTTGTTTCATTTATCTGAAGCAATTTGGTCAGACACCTGAAGAAATCGTACTGAAATAATTATACTTTTGTCATTTTAGACTTTGACAACAGTTTAAATGCACATTGCACCTTTACTGTAAATTGTGTTGAAAAGTTTTACTAAACATAGCCACAGAAGGCGATATTTCTTCAGATGACATTTGATCGGTTTTGTGGAGTGTCTTCAATGCGAAAACTAATGTAAGACTTCAGTGGTGTGCAGGCCGGATTCAGACAGGAGTTTATTTTTGTGGAGGTATTTATATCTCACTTTCAACCAGGCACGTGAGAGTCGTCAACTGTACTTCAACAACAAAAACCACACTCAACTGCAAACTGTAGCTCTTTCTTAAAGACGCAAATACGTGCAAAATGCTCTGTTTCGGTGACACACACACAGCGATTGACCTCCAAGACATGCGATATCTCTGCATAAAAGACCTTTGGAGTTTAAAAGGACAAACTGCCTGTTCCTGGTCGGAGGGAATATTTTGAGACAAGGTCTGATCTGACTTTATACTTAACTGGGCCCTCAGTCCTTTCAGTAATGCACTGAAGCATTTACAAAGAGGCTAGTTGTTTCAACATAGAAAGAATATTTTTGGGTTAATCTCTGCCTTGTGAGTATAAGGTGAGTGCGATCACCCTACCTCTAGAGAGATACGAAAGAACATGCCAGATTCCAACTCGCATCAGCAGGTTCCTGGAATCAGTTAGCAGGACATTCAACTATGGCTGTTTAAGGCGGTTGTCTTTAAGTATCCATATAGAAATTTGTTCACCCTTAAGGCTTGTTTATTTAAATTGCATTCTGAAACTACCTGATAATTAATCATTAAGGTCTACAAAACTTGGAAGATTAGATCCCCTACAGTATGGAAACAGGCCCTTCGACCCAACAAGACCACACAGCCCTCTGAAGAGTAACCCACCCAGACACATTCCCCCACCTTATATTGAACCACCGACCAAGACACCTAACACTAAGGGCAGTTAGCATGGCCAATTCATCTGGCCGGCACATCCTTGGATTGTGAGAGGAAACCGGAGCAAACATTCAAATTCCACGCAGTCGCCTGAGGCAGGAATCAACCCCAGGTCCTGGGCGCTGTGAGGCAGCAGTACCAACCACTCAGCCACTGTGATAAACAACGACAACCAAACATTGAATTTATCAGCACAAATACCTACCCATACTGACAGCGCCCACCCCCCAATAAAAACCTTAATCCCTTATAAGTAATAATGTTTTACTTTATGTCTCATGACATAAGACCGTAAGACAGAGAAGAAATGAGTAACCTAATAATCCTCAACTCCAATTCTATGCCTCAACCTCATAACTTTGCAATTATGCCCTTAGGGAGTACAAACTGTCACAAGAGGAAACATCCTCTATGAATGTACCCTTCATTGAATCTTATATGTTTTAATAAGGTCACCATTCACATTCCAATGAGTACAGGCCCAATCGACTCAATCTTCGCCTGATAAGACAATCGCACCATACCAGTGATCACCTTGTGAACTGTGTACTGCTTCCAACTGTGTTCCTAGATAAGGGGACCAAAGCTACTCAGTTTACAGATGACACCATAATTGGAGGTGTAGTGGACAGCGAAGAAGGTTACCTCAGAGTACAAGGGGAATTTGATCAGACGGGCCAAATGACTCAGGAGTGGCAGATGGAGTTTAATTCAGATAAATGTGAGGAGCTGCATTTTGGAATAGCAAATCAGAGCATGACTTTTACACTTAATGGTAAAGTCCTGGGGAGTGTTACCGAACAAGTGACCTTGGAGTACAGGTTCATAGCTCTTTGGAAATGGAGTCGCAGGTAACAGGATAGTGAAGAAGGCATTTGCTATGCTTTCCTTTATCGGTCAGTGTATTGACTACAGGAGTTGGGAGGTCATGTTGCAGCTGTACAGGACATTGGTTAGATCACTTTTGGAATATTGCAGTTCTGGTCTCTTTCCTATCGGAAATAAATTGTGAAACTTGAAAAGGTTCAGAAAAGATTTACAAGGATGTTGCCAGGGTTGGAGAAGTTGAGCTATAGGGGGAGGTTGAATAGTGTAGGGCTATCTTCCCTCGAGCCTCGGAGGCTCAGGGGTGACCTTATAGAGGTTTATAAATATAATTATAATAAATTACAATTGATGTTCGTTGTATTACCCCCTTTTATAGAGCGGAGGAGCCTGAAGGTGCATCTGATTGGTGTATGAGATTATGAGGGACAGCGACAGGGGGGATAGGGAGTAACTGTTCCTCTCATTTGGAGAATCAATTATGAAGGAGGACGTAATTTTAAGGTGGAGGGCAGGACGTTTAGAGAGAATTTGATGAACGTTTTTCTTTTATCCAGAGAGTGGTAAGTGTCCGGGATACACTGCCCGGGAATGCAATAGAAATGGATAACAATCTTTAAACAGGGACGTGGATGAACTCTTGGAATGCAATAACATTCTAAGCCATGAGCCAGGAGGTGGAAAGCCTGATCATTGTAGATAGATTTGTGCAGATTCGATGGGCCAAAGGACCTCTGCTGTACCCGATGTCTCTACAATGCAAGAATATTGAAGAAGGAAAGAAAAAGTGCCCTACATTGACTCTCCCTTTCATGGAGAGAGCATAATTTCTTCTCATGTGCTGCTGCTGGTTTAATTTATTCTATTTCCAAATGTCATTTCTGCAGTGTGAATGGATGGACTCAGGATCCTGTTGGCAATAATTTCACTCTCAAGTGACTAAACTCAGTTTTTCTCCCAGCTTCTATATCGTTGAAGAAGAAATGCTTGTCTTTTGAACGTGCACGAAGGTGAGCAGGAGGAGAGAAGGCTGTTATTGAGGAGATGGTGGTTGCCCAAAGGCCCACACTGTGGAAAACTGCAATAAAATCCATGGGATTGAACTGAACCTGTTTGGTAGTCCTAAATGGCTGAACATAAATCTTAATAAGCTGTAATAGCTACATTGTTGCATTTGCAATGTCGAGGGCATGGATTTAAATCCCAGTTCTGCAGCAGGTGGAATTTAATTTGAATCAATAAATCCCAACTGGAAAGCGTCTCTCTTTATTACTTGTGACTCAAAATGCATTTTCTAATTTTTCTAATTCTTAACTGGTCTCTGAAATAGCCCAGCAAACCATTAAGTTCAGAGGCGGATGAAGACGCCCACATCAAAGAATAAAGAAACAGTAAAGGACCTTTTCGATAAGAAAAACAGGTCTTTACTATGAGTGTGGAAGTAGTAAGAATTTGACATACTGTTGCATGATGGGATACTTGACCAAAGTTTAAGGTGACTTGGCTCTCAGGCTTGCAGCTGTCATGAAAGGATACTGCTGGAGATCAAGACTGTGATTGTGTAATTATAGTTTAATGATATATAGAGGGTGTATCTTAAGCTCATTTGTCTCTCTGTCCTTGAGCAACTTTGGGAACAAAGGGAATACCTGCACTTTGTTTTCCTCGGTCATTATTTATTGTATTTAATCTAAGTAAAAACAAGTAAAGTCGTTTGTATTACTGTATAAATATAGGCAGACTGTTCCGATTGGGAGAGTGCTGTGAGACAATAAAGACTGTCACTGCATCTCTTTGAATTCACGAAAAATAAAACTTCTTGAAACAAGTCTCAGATAAACAATTTCCTCAACAATGAGAACAGTTTGTTTTTATTAATTTAAACATCAGGTTGTTTCAACGGTTTAAATATTATCAAAATACTTAATAAAAATTTGATTGGATTTTTGTATCTCGGCGCATAATTTAAACTGATTGGCCAAATTTGAATTTATTTTCATTTCATGGCAACCCACCGCTGCTATTTGTTTTGACCAAGTGTTACATTGTTACCTTGTTCAGGACTTTCTGTCCTCTGTTAGTCCTTGCTAGCTTTTTAACTCTCTTAAAGGTACAGTACATCTCTACAGCTTCATAACAAACCTATCCTTGGTTTACACTGACACCCACAGAATACAAGTCTCCACAGCTCCAAAGAAACCATCTTTACAACATCTATTTACTATTGATTTGGAGATGCCAGTGTTGGACTGGAATGGGCAATGTTGAACATCACACAACACCATGTTATAGTCCGACAGGTTTACTTGGAAGCATTAGCTTTCAGAGTGCTCCTCCTTTATCAGGTAACTAGTGGGGCAGGATCATAAGACACAGAATTTATAACAAAAGATCGCAGTGTCATGCAATTAAAATTATATTTTGAACAAACCTAGATTACTGTTAATTCTTTACCTTTTAGAACGGTTTGCAGGTCTCAACATTCACATTCTCTCACATGCACTCTCACACACACACACACACACTCTCACACACACAGATTATATAAGTCAGTGGGGTGAATTTGTATTTGCAGAATTTTATTTGCAGATACAATTATATTCTTGCTCAAACACCACACAACCTGCAGGCAGTCAATGCTGGCAGTTAGTCCATATAACATTTTATAAATTCCTACTTTGGAAATTGAGCCAGTCTGACTCAAGACTGGGATACAGATAGACTCTAACCTCACACCTTTAATACATTGCCTGAGTTGAGCTGTCATCTGTCTTTTATAAAACCTTAAGTTACCTCGAGAATGTGAGTTAAAAGAAGTTCTGGGACTTATATATTAATGAACTGAGACCTGCAAACCGTTCTAAAAGGTAAAGAATGAACAGTAATCTAGGTTTATTCAAAATATAATTTTAAGTGCATGACACTGCGATCTTTTGGTATAAATTCTGTGTCTTATGATGCTGCCCCAGTAGTTACCTGATGAAGGAGCAGCGCTATGAAAGCTAGTGCTTCCAAATAAACCTGTTGGACTATAAGATGGTGTTATGTGATTTAAGTCAATTTACTAAGTGAGTGCAAGGTCCACCAGCTGCCCCAGTGGGTGCTGACCCATGAACCCAGAGCTTTATCCTGAACTCAGTGGATTACACAGTCCATGACAATGCCAGCACAACGCCAGCTTCTTGCAGAAGAGGCGTTAACAATGTAACATTGATAGTTGCTCTCTGGACCTGCCTTTGTATGGTTCCCGGTAGCAGTTTTGGAAAAAAGTGCATGGCAAATGTGGATGGCTGTAGGAACAGAGTGGTCCAATGTGACTAAGTGAATTATTTCTTGCTCTGAGGCACGGAATTCTATGGTTGCGAATATGCGTATGTCTGTGTGTGTGGGTGGGTGGGTGTGTATGTGTGGGTAGGTGTGTTTTGTGTGTGTATTTGTGCATATGTGTGTGTACGTACGTGTGTGTCTCTGTGTGTGGATGCGTGTATATGTGGGTGGGGTGTGGATGTTTGTGTGTGTGTTTGCATGTGCTTGTGTCTGTGTGTGTGGCTGTGTATGTGTGAGTGGGTGTGTCTGTCTGTGTGTGAGTGTTTGTGTGTGTGTTTGTTTGTTTGTGTGTGTCTTTGTGCGTTTGTGTATATGTGTGGGGGGTGTCTGTATGTGGTTGTGTGCATGTGTGGTGGGAGTGCCTGTGTGTATGGGTGTGTCCGTATGTGTGTGGGTGTTTGTGTGCGTGTAGGTGTGTGTCTATGTGTATGTATGGGGGGTGTCTGTGTGTGGTTGTGTGAATGTGTGGTGGGAGTGCCTATGTGTGTATGGGTGTGTCCGTATGTGTGTGGGTGTTTGTGTTTGTCTATGTGTATGTATGGGGGGGGCGGTGTCTCTGCGTGTGTGGGGTAGGGAGAAGGATGAAGCTGGAAAACACGGATATTACCTTGTATCGCCCTTCTTGGAAAAGTCTCATATCAAACAGGACAGTGATTAGTGGAACCAAATTGTCACTGTAACGAGAGAACACTGAGACTGAGACGCTTCCTTCCACTTCATTCTATTCTAACATCAGATTAGGAGCTCTGTGTTAAAAATAACACATCGTGGAATACAAGCCCGTTGTGGTCTGTTCCCTCCGTCCATGGCTATAAAAATAAAATATAATGCGTGCGTTGACAAAAAAGGAAATTGTTCGCACTTAATGGTTGCGTCTCTTGACACAAACCCTGCTCTCAATCTCCCGTGGCTTTGTTTCACAGTTCTCGGAGTTAAAACAGCGTTGTCCAGGGTTTGCCGAAGAGTTCAGCGTTCAAAGGGCACCAATACTCACCCGCTGTACACACGCACACAGCCAAAGTATGGCGCGATGCAAAGAAACAGCCGGTTGATACAGGGATCCAGCTGAGGTGGCCCACCGGACAGTAGAAAACAGGGGGTGAGGTTCGGGTGAGGGGGAATCATTTGGTCCACAGCAGAAGACCTCTTTATCATTGTGTGTGTGTGTGTCAGTAAAAGCAGCGAGGCTGGACGATTCTGCGGCGTGGGAGTCAGGCAGAAGCGTGGAGCAGGAACATGTCTCACCGTTGGGAGGTAAGTGATTCGCCTAATGTCAGTATTGGACAGCCGATAGATACAGGATCCTGACCCGCTATGTTACGGCCCCTTTCTGTGCCTAGCCCCTGTGCCAGAAGCGCTTCCGGGTGGTCAACTGAGGGGAGCGGCAGAGAGGTTGGAGTTGGCCTGGAGCGAGTGTTGCAGATTGGCGCATCCCAAGATCCAGGACTACGTGCTGAGGGAGGCACTAAAGCTTGGCGCAGCTGGGGAAAGACCACTGTCTTGAACAGGGGTCCGTGCAGTTCTCAGACCCTCCTAATGCCTCGATGCATATAGACAATTGTCTTGTATGTGGGAGAGAGATGCCTTTGGTTTGTTTGAATAGAGTCAAATTCAAACGCTTGTTCATTGGATATGTACAGAACCGAATTGCCTTTGTGACAAGGCATCTATACAAAGATATTTTTAGTGAGTAACGTATATTTTTGAAATTTAACTAAAGCAAGTGGGAGGTTAAGAAGACCTTGCGCGCTGGGGCGGGGGAGGTTAATCTTGTTGTGCTACAGTGAGTTCCTGGCCACCCAACTCCCAATGCCCATTGGATAGCCATAGGCAACATTGGAGAACTATGCAGGGCGAATAATTCAGGTTGGATTTTTACACAATACAGATAATAGGCGATTGTATGTTTGCGAAAGATATTGGAAGTCCTCTGTGGAGGAGCAATGGAACCCATCATGGCAATTCACAAGCTGATGATGTTCGGGTGGTCAATAGGGAATTTTTTTGTTTCTTTTGTTGTGTGTGTGTGCAGGTGTGAGACGCAGTGAAAGGCGACAGATGTATAAATTTTTATTCCATTTCCACCACCAGGAAGAAAGGAAACACCCGGAGTGGCCAGTGACGAGCAGTGCCCTTCACATCAAAGGGCAACGCTGTGTGATCAAACAGTGAAGGAGAGGGCAGGGGTTAAATCAAAATAGAGTTGGAGGGGGAAATGATGCACTCCACTCCCTGCGGCGCCCACCTCCCCCTGAACGACTCCAGGGTGTTGGTGGACACCGCGTGCTCCTTCTCCAGGGACACCCGGGCTCTAACGTAACCCCGGAAGAGGGGCAGGCAGTCGGAATAGGGAACCTGTCATTGCAGTGTCTTGCATGTGATTGGTTAGAACAACACACACGTGGAATCCACTCAATGTCTCGTTCGCCTGTTTTGGTCGGAGACGGTCAGCGAGTAGAAGGGAGTCTGCCTGGTGCGTTTTTCTCTGGTTAAAGATGTCTCTCTGTTTCAGCAAAATCAGCTCCCAAAGCAAATCGCACTCCACCCTGGCCAGCATCCATTCAGTCCTCTCCACACTCCCCCCACCCCCCACCCCAATCTCCCTTACCCCCTTCCAATCTCAGGTCCAGGGCTTCTGGAACTGCAACGTGGGCGAAAGTGAGGACTCCAGACGCTGGAGCTTAGAGTCGAGAGCGTGAAGCTGGGAAAAGCAGAGCGTCCGGGGAGCAGGCGAATCGACGTTCGGACGCCGCCTGGCCTGGTGTGCTTTCCCAGCACCTCACTCTCTACCGTAACGTGGCACCGACCGAGCGTTTTGGACTCGCCTCTTACCTGAATTGTGAACCTCTCTGTTTGCGTGCACTTTCGCTTTTTTTCCCCTCCCCAAAAACAACATTCCCAACGGAGGCGGCGGGTTGGACGATGAAACGCCCTGCCTGGTGAAAGCTGTCTGATGCCAGACAGGAAGGACAGTGACCGAAGCTGCAGGAAGATTAGCAGCAGCCTTGCGATACCTTGGTTCCACCTTGTGGAACGTTTCAGGGAACACCTCTGGGACACCCGGACCAACCAACCCAACCACCCCAACCACCCCGTAGCTCAACACTTCAACTCCCCCTCCCACTCCACCAAGGACATGCAGGTCAGAGGCCTGGAGGAAGAGCGCCTCATCTTCCACCTAGGAACCCTCCAACCACAGGGATGAATACAGATTTCTCCAGCTTCCTCATTTCCTCTCCTCCCACCTTATCTCAGTCCCAACCCCAGGACTCAGCACCGCCCTCTTGATCTGCAATCTTCTTCCCGACCTCTCTGCCCCCAACCCCTCTCCGGCCTATCACCCTCACCCTCACCTCCTTCCACCTATCGCATTCCCAACGCCCCTCCCCCAAATTCCCTCCCCCCTACCCATTATCTCAGCCCGCTTGGCACACCAGCCTCATTCCTGAAGAAGGGCTTATGCCCGAAACGTCGATTCTCCTGCTCCTCGGATGCTGGCTGGCCTGCTGTGTTTTTCCAGCACCACATTTTTCAACTCTGGTACTCCAGCATCTGCAGTCCTCACTTTCTGCTTGATGTAGCAGAAAGTCCTACTGCACTATGGTGAAAACACCGCACAAAACAAAAACTCACATAAAGTTGCACTTCCAACCAAGTGAACTGATCTATGTTAAAACAGCACATACTGTGTTTAGGGTCCTTGAAAAAAAATGAATGACAGTGATAAGGCGAGGCATTGATTGGCAACGATTACCCTCTTGATGGGGCGCAGAAGCGGAGAGATTTTTCAGCAATGTCTCCATCTCGATTTCCACACATTGGACGGAAAGTAGTGGGCAGGAAAACGAGATGTTTCTGCTAAAGTTGCTGACTGTGCGTGTAATGCCCTCGCCCACGCCACCACACACCGCCTACTCACTGCAGTGCCCTCTGCATTACAGATGCTAGCTCAACTTACTCGCCTCCGCAATCCTCTTGCAGATACAAATCAGAGCTGGTTCGCGATGAGAAGCAACTGTGCAGTCACCCGACCTATCATTGACACCTCAAGGGGCTATGAGTTTAGTTACCTCGCTCTGCCTTATCACCTGAAACGTTTGGAAATATATTTGCATCCTTGATAACTTAGGGAACAGTTGCAAACTACCATCGTGTTTTAGGCCGGGAGTTCGCCCGTATCCCTGTCCCGGTTGCTATATAAGGCGTTGGGAGAATTCCATCTGGGATGGAAAATCAATTCTTATTTGTCTTCCCCTGCCCTTCCCATCTTCGTATTTCCCTTGTATCTACACAACTCACTGGGGTCAGCTCAGCATCGTCTTCACGTGTTCCGGATATTTGTTGAGAAGTTCTTCCAGACATTATCCATCATAAGGGATCTTCCAGGTGTCGAACGTCACTCTTAAAGCCTCAAGACTCTCGAATTAGCTTCAGAATGCCTTTGTCCTGCTATTATCGCAAATTGGCGATTCCTTTCACGTCGAGCTTTGCATTGAGCTGGTCGCAGCCTTAAGTTTCCTTAATCCTTAAAGTACAGAGTTAGATTCGACACAAAAGTGTCTCACTCATGGTTTTTGGACCCGGGTTAAATGAAGTTAATCTCCAACTATATTTTTCATATTTAGTCAACAGACCTGGAGAAACTTGCAACTCCCTAACACAATCTCATTATTGAGGAGATGTGCAGGTAACTAAATACAAGTTGGCTCTTCAGGGTTCTCTCCAGCTCCTCGGATGCTGCCTGACCTGCTGTGCTTTTCCAGCACCACTCTGATCTGGCATCTGCAGTCCTCACTTTTGCCTCCTTAGGGTTCTCTGTCAACACGTGCACAACTTCAACCTATTGCTTCCATCTCTGGCACTGCTCGACCAACATAGGGCTTACTGGGGGCCATTCCTGTGCCTGTGCATAAAGATTCAGCGCCAACTTCACACAGAGTTGGAGATCCAACTTCTGGCTTGGCAGCGCAAGTTTGCAGACATGATTTGGAGGTGCCTGTGTTGGACCGAGGTGTACAAGGATAAAAATCACACAAAAATCACCAGGTTATAGTCCAACAGGTTTATTTGGAAGCACTAGCTTTCAGAGCACCGCTCCTTCATCAGGTGGTTGTGGAGTATAAGATGTAAGACACAGAATTTATAGCAAAAGTTTACAGTGTGATGCCACTGAGATGATATATTGGAAAAGACCTGGATTGTTTGTTAAGTCTCTCATCTTTTAGAATGAGCATGTTGGTTTCAGTTCTTTCTTATGTAAATCCCATAACTTTTTTAAAGTTACATTCTCAAGTGAACATTAACAACAGGTGCCATGCCAGCTCAGATAATGCATTGAAGGTGTAAGGTTAAAGTCTGTTCGTCTGTCCCCAGTGTTCAGACTGATTCTATATCTTAAAAAAAGGATTTAGAGAATCTTACGCGGATTCATGCAATTTTTGAGCAAACTAAAACATAATTCTGCAGGTACAAATTCACCTCATAAACTTATATGTGTGTGTGCGGGAAGGTGTGAGTGTCTGTGAGACAGAGTGTGTATGTCTATGTCCATGAGTGTAAAGTCTGTGAGAGGGTGTGTGTGGATGTAAGTGTGGGGGGAGGGGGGGGGGGGCGTGTATGCGTGAGCATATGAGAGAGGGTCTGTGTGAGTGTATGGGTCTGTAGGAGTGTGTGCGTGCATGTGTGTGTACAAGTACGTGTGTATGTGTGTGTGTCTGTCTGTATGTGTGTGTGTAGTGCAGTAGGGTCACCTGTCGTGTGACATGAACCCAAGGCCTAGTTGAGGCCATCCCCATGGCTAGCCAATTTCTCTCTCTCTCTCTCTCTCTCTCTCTCACACACACACACACACACACACCTACAGACCCATACACTCAAGCAGACACTCTCTCATATACAAGGTCTCTCTTATACGCCCACACATACACACCCCCACACTCACCTACATATGCACCCTCTCACAGACCTGTATCCCTTTACACTCACACACACTACACACATACACACACTCTCACAGACACTCACACCCACCCACCTACCCACCCACCCACGCACACATATACGTTTGTAGAATTACATTTTACTTTACTCAAAAACTGCACTAATCCATGTAAGATTCTGTAAATCCTTTATTTTTAGAAATAGAATCAATCTGAACATTGACACAAACACACAGACTCTATCGTTACATCTTCAATGCATTATCTGAGCTGACATGGCACCTATTGTTAATGTTCACTTGAGAATGTAAGTTTTTAAAAAAAGTTCTGGGATTTACATAAGAAAGAACCGAAACCAACACGGTCATTCTAAAAGATGAGAGACTGAACAAACAATCCAGGTCTTTTTCGATATATCATTTCAGGGGCATCACACTGTCAACTTTGGTTATAAATGCTGTGTCTTACATCTTATACTCCACAACCACCTGATGAAGGAGCAGCGCTTCGAAAGCTAGTGCTTCCAAATAAACCTGTTGGACTATAACCTGGTGTTGTGTGATTTTTAACGATGTTTGCAGAATTAACCAGGTCTGGAAACTACTGAAATGATATTATGATTTGCGTTTTAAAGGGGTGCGTTTCTGCACGCACGAAATTAATTTTAATTTATTATTTATTTAATAAATTTGGTTATTTATTATCAGCTGCTAACAAATAATCATTACGGTGAGGTGCTTTTGGCGGTAACTATTTGAACTACGGAAGGTTTCCCGTATAAATTCCTCCCGAACGTTGTCAATCAGCAGCCAGTCATCGATGGGATACAAGTTCTTGAAATTTGTTTCTGAAGATGCTGTTTCAAAATCAGTTGCTGCTTGCAAGTAAATAATGAAAATTGCCTGAATAAGGGATAAAAAAATGTTCTTTTATTTACTTCTCTTGGTAACCGACACTTGCATTATGTAGATTAATATTAATATGGCACATTGAACAAGCAAGAGATTGCAAGTGGATGGGAATAGATACAGCAATGGCTTGCTAGGGTTCTATGCAACGTTACTGCGACCCCTTCTGGACAACTGTGTAAAATGTTGGTCCCCGAACTGAGAAAGGATACAAATGTATTGGCTGTATTTAACAGATGATGCACTTGAGTGATATCTTGAATGAGAGATTATCTTATAAGGAAACATTTGAAAACTTGTATCTATGTCCTTAGGAGTTTTGAAGACCAACAGATAAACCTAATGAACTATGTGAAGCCCTGACAGAACATGCAGGGCCATGTTGTACATTTCTATGACTGATTTGGAGGTGCCGGTGTTGGACTGGGGTGTACAAAGTTAAAAATCACACAACACCAGGTTATAGTCCAACAGGTTTAATTGGAAGCACACTAGCTTTCGGAGCGACACTCCTTCATCAGGTGATAGTGGAGGGCTCAATTGTAAGGCACAGAATTTATAGCAAAAATTTACAGTGTGATGTAACTGAAATTATACATTGAAAAATATCTTGATTGTCTGTTGAGTCTTTCATCTGTTCGAATACCATAATAGTTTCACTTCTTTCATGTGTAAATCACAAAGCCTTTTTTTAAAAGTTGCATTCTCAGGTTGACTGTAACAATTGGTCTTAGTTAGACAATATGTTGAAGGTGTTAGCCCCCTGTGTTCTCTGTATATGCCATGATGTTTAGATTGATTCTAATCTGAAAAGTGAGACAACAGAGTTTTACATGAATTCAAGCAGTTTTTGATCAAAGTAAAATGTAACTCTGCAAGTACAAATTCACCCCACAAAATATATGTGTGCATGTGGGTCTTTGTGTCTGTCTGTGTGTGTGTCTGTCTGCGTTGGGGGTTGTGAGTGTGAGAGAGAGTGTATATGTGTGTGTATTGACTGTAGAGTGTCTTAAGTCTGTGAGGGGGTGCATTTATGAGTGTGGGAGTGTGTGTGTATCTGAGGTCGGGTGTTGTGAGTATGAGAGAGAGTGTATATGTGTGAGCGTGAGTGTAGAGTGGTCTAAGTCTCTGAGAGGATGCATGTGTGAGTGTCGGAGTGTGTGTGTCTGTAAGGGTGTGTGTGAGTGCCTGTGTATATGTGTGCCCGTGTGTATATGTGTGTTTTGGAATGCCTGTGTGTGCATGTGTAGGAGTGTCTGTGTGTGTGTGTGTGTGTGTGTGTGTGTATAGTGTAATGGTGGTCACCTGTAGTGTGACATGAACCCAAGGTCCCGGTTAAGGCCCTCCCTATGGGAACGTGGGTTCATGTCACACTACAGGTGACCACCATTGCACTATACACACACACACAGACACTTCTATACACACACATATACACAGACATGCACACAAACACTCATGCACACATATATACACACTCTCTCACACACACTCACAACACCTGACCCCAGACACACACACTCCCACAATCACACGTGCAACCCCTCACAGA
This sequence comes from Chiloscyllium punctatum, assembly GCF_047496795.1. Lineage (NCBI taxonomy): Eukaryota > Metazoa > Chordata > Chondrichthyes > Orectolobiformes > Hemiscylliidae > Chiloscyllium > Chiloscyllium punctatum. The sequence goes on from NC_092768.1 coordinate 32,755,995, forward strand.
CTTAAAACACTCTACACTCAATATGCACACATATACACTCTCTCTCACACTCACAACCCCCAACCCAGACAGACACAAAGACCCACATGCACACATATATTTTGTGGGGTGAATTTGTACTTGCAGAGTTACTTGTACTTTGCTCAAAAACTGCATGCATTCATGTAAAACTCTGTTATCTCACTTTTTAGATTAGAATCAATCTAAACATCATAGCGTAGACAGAGAACACAGGGGGCTAGCACCTTCAACATATTGTCTAACTAAGACCAATTATTACAGTCAACCTGAGAATGCAACTTTTTAAAAAAGGCTTTTGTGATTTACACATGAAAGAAGTGAAACTATCATGGTATTTGAACAGATGAAAGATTGGTGTATGGGAGAAGGATTCACATTTTTGGATCATTTGAATCTCTTTTGGGGTAGAAGTGACCTGTACAAGAAGGACGGATTGGACCAAAATTGGAAGGGGACTAATATACTGGCAGGGAGATTTGCTAGAGCTGCTCAGGAGGATTTAAACTAGTAAGGTGGGGGGGGGGGAGGGGGGACCCAGGGAGATAGTGAGGAAAGAGATCAATCTGAGACTGGTACAGTTGAGAACAGAAGTGAGTCAAACAGTCAGGGCAGGCAGGGACAAGGTTGAACTAATCAATTAAACTGCATTTATTTCAATGCAAGGGGCCTAACAGGGAAGGCAGATGAACTCAGGGTATGGTTAGGAACATGGGACTGGGATATCATAGCAATTACAGAAACATGGCTCAGGGATGGACAGGACTGGCAGCTTAATGTTCCAGGATACAAATGCTACAGGAAGGATAGAAAGGGAGGCAAGAGAGAAGAGTGGGGGGGGGGGGGTGGCATTTTTGATAAGGGACAGCATTATAGCTGTGCTGAGAGAGGATATTCCCGGAAATACACCCAGGGAAGTTATTTGGGTGGAAGTGAGAAATAATAAAGGGATGATCACCTTAATGGGATTGCATTATAGACCCCCTAATAGAGGAAAATTGAGAAACAAACTTGTAAGGAGGTCTCAGCTATCTGTAAGAATAATAGGGTAGTTATGGTAGGGGATTTTAACTTTCAAAACATCAACTGGGACTACCATAGTGTTAAGGGTTTAGATGGAGAGGAATTTCTTAAGTGCGTACAAGACAATTTTCTGATTCAGTATGTGGATGTACCTACTTGAGAAGGTGCAAAACTTGATCTACTCTTGGGAAATAAGGCAGGGCAGGTGACTGAGGTGTCAGTGGGGGAGCACTTTGGGGCCAGCGACCATAATTCTATTTGTTTTAAAATAGTGATGGAAAAGGATAGGCCAGATCTAAAAGTTGAAGTTCTAAATTGGAGAAAGGCCAATTTTGACGGTATTAGGCAAGAACTTTCGAAAGCTGATTGGAGGCAGATGTTCGCAGGTGAAGGGATGGCTGGAAAATGGGAAGCATTCAGAAATGAGATAACGAGAAAATCCAGAGAAAGTATATTCCTGTCAGGGTGAAAGGGAAGGCTGGTAGGTATAGGGAATGCTGGATGACTAGAGAAATTGAGGGTTTGGTTAAGAAAATGAAGGAAGCATAAGTCAGGTATAGACGGGTTAGATAGAGTGAATCCTTAGAGTATAAAGAAAGTAGGAGTATATTTCAGAGGGAAATCAGGAGGGAAAAATGGGGACATGAGATAGCTTTGGCAAATAGAATTAAGGAGAATCCAACGGGTTTTTACAAATATATTAAGGACAGAAGGATAACTAGGGAGAGAATAGGGCCCCTGAAAGATCAGCAAGGTGGCCTTTGTGTGGAGCCACAGAAAATGGGGGAGATACTAAATAAATATTTTGCATCAGTATTTACTGTGGAAAAGGATATGGAAGATATAGACTGTAGGGAAATAGATGGTGACATCTTGCAAAACGTCCAGATTACAGAGGAGGTGGTGCTGGATGTCTTGAAACAGTTAAAAGTGGATAAATTCCCAGGACCTGATCAGGTGTACCCGCGAACTCTGTGGGAAGCTAGAGAAGTGATTGCTGGGCCTCTTACTGAGATATTTGTATCATCGATAGTCACAGTGAGGTGCCGGAAGACTGGAGATTGGCAAACGTAGTGCCACTGTTTAAGAAGGGCGGTAAAGACAAGCCAGGGAACTATAGACCAGTGAGCCTGACCTCAGTGGTGGGCAAGTCATTGGAGGGAATCCTGAGGGACAGGATGTACATGTATTTGGAAAGGCAAGGACTGATTAGGGATAGTCAACATGGTTTTGTGCGTGGGTAATCATGTCTCACAAACTTGATTGACTTTTTTGAAGAAGTAACAAAGAAGATTGATGAGGGCAGAGCAGTAGATGTGATCTATATGGAGTTCAGTAAGGCGTTCGACAAGGTTCCCCATGGGAGACTGATTAGCAAGGTTAGATCTCATGGATTACAGGGAGAACTAGCCATTTGGATACAGAACTGGCTCAAAGGTAGAAGACAGAGGGTGGTGGTGGAGGGTTGTTTTTCAGACTGGAGGCCTGTGACCAGTGAAGTGCCACAAGGATCGGTGCTGGGTCCTCTACATTTTGTCATTTACATAAATGATTTGGATGCGAGCATAGGAGGTATAGTTAGTAAGTTTGCAGATGACACCAAAATTGGAGGTGTAATGGACAGCGAGAGGGTTACCTCAGATTACAAAAGGATCTGGACCAGATGGGCCAATAGGCTGAGAAGTGGCAGATGGAGTTTAATTCAGGTAAATGTGAGGTGCTGCATTTTGGGAAAGGAAATCTTAGCAGGACTTATACACTTAATGGTAAGGTCCTAGGGAGTGTTGCTGAACAAAGGGACCTTGGAGTGCAGGTTCATAGCTCCTTGAAAGTAGAGTTGCAGGTAGATAGGATAGTGAAGAAGGTGTTTGGTATGCTTTCTTTTACTGGTCAGAGTATTGAGTACAGGAGTTGGGAGGTCATGTTGCGGCTGTACAGGACATTGGTTAAGGTACTGTTGGAATATTGCATGCAATTCTGGTCTCCTTCCTATCGGAAAGATGTTGTGAAATTTGAAAGGGTTCAGAAAAGACTTACAAGATATGTTGCCAGGGTTGGAGGATCTGAGCTACAGGGAGAGGTTGAACAGGCTGGGACTGTTTTCCCTGGAGTGTCGGAGGCTGAGGGGTGACCTTATTGAGGTTTATAAAATTATGAGGGGCATGGATAGGATAAATAGACAACACCTTTTCTCTGGGGTCGGGGAGTCCAGAACTAGAGGGCATAGGTTTAGGGTGAGAGGGGAAAGATATAAAAGAGACCTCAGGGGCAAATGTTTCATGCAGAGAGTGGTACGTGTATGGAATGAGCTGCCAGAGGATGTGGTGGAGGCTGGTACAATTGCAACAGTTAAGAGGCACTTGGATGGGTATTTGAATAGGAAGGGTTTGGAGGGATATGGGCCGGGTGCTGGCAGGTGGGACTAGATTGGGTTGGGATATCTGGTCGGCGTGGACGGGTTGGACTGAAGGGTCTGTTTCCATGCTGTACATCTCTGTGACTCTATGACTCAACAGACAATCAAGGTATTTTTCAATGTATAATTTCAGTTACATCACATTGTAAATTTCTGCTCTAAATTCTGTGCCTTTGAATTGTGTCTCTCACAATCACCTGATGAAGGAGCGATGCTCCGAAAGCTAGTGTACTTCCAATTAAACCTGTGGGACTATAACCTGGTGTGATTTTTAACTTTGAACACCCCAGTCCAACACAGGCATCTCCAAATCATTAAAAAACCCAGCATGTCGAATCACAGAATCATACATGGATAGGGGCATTGCCCCTATCCATGTGAATAGCCAAAGTCTTTGACCCAACATAGGGGAGTCCAGAACTGGACGGCATAGGTTTAAGGTGAAAGAGGAAAGATTTAAAAAGTACCTAAGTGGCAACTTTTTCATGCAGAGGGTGGTGCATGTATAGAATAAGCTGCCAGAGGAATTGATGGAGGCTGATACAATGACAATATTTAAAAGGCATCTGGATGGATACATGAATAAGAAGGGTTTAGAGGGAGATGGACCAAATGCTCACAAACAGTCTAGATTAATTTTGGCTATCCAGTCAGCATGGACGAGTTGGAGGGAAGGGTCTGTTTCTGTTTTGAATATCTGTATAACTCTATGACTCATACAGTATGGAATGTAAAGAGAAACACAGATAAAGGGTGAATGGACTTGAAACATTAACTCTATTTTCTCTCTACAGTTGTTGTGAAAATTGAAAGGGTTCTGAAAAGATTTACAAGGATGTTGCCGGGGTTGGAAGATTTGAGCTATAGGGAGAGGCTGAATAGGCAGGGGCTGTTTTCCTTGGAGTGTCGGAGGCTGAGGAGTGACCTTATTGAGGTTTATGGATAGGGTATAAAGACAAGGTATTTTCCCTGAATTCAGAATACCCTAGTCAGCATCAACAAGTTGGACCGAAAGGTCAGTTTCCATGCTCTACATCTCTGTGACTCAGTGACCTGCTGAATTTTGTTTACACTTTCTGAACTTGTTTCAGATTTCCAGCGTCTGCAGTTCTTTGTTTGAAATTTGTTTGTAAGTTGGGGGCACAGTTTAAACATAAGGAGTCTCCCAGTGAAGATGGAGTGAGATGGAACTTCTCCCATAGTGTCGAACTGTCTTCCACCAAACAGCAGTAGATATGGGTCTATTAAATACATTGAAGGCAGTGTTAAATGGGGAAAGGTAAGAATGTGGAGCTGAGGCCACAAGCAGATCAGTCATGACTTTATTGAATGTTGGAGTAGATTTAAGGCACCAAAGGGTTTATATCTGCTCCTGATTTGTATATCTATACAAGAATTTGCATTGGTTTTTCAGATAGAGTTTGCCATTTAGACCATCCCTATCCTTTACGTGTCAAAATTCCATTCTGGTCAAGCTTTAAAATGCTTTGCTGTAGGTCTCTATGTCATGTGCATCTGGTTGTTTTGGGGAGGTGGCAGGACAGGGAGTGGTGTATATATTGTCCTCCAGATATTTCATTTTCTTGATTTTCACCCTGATTTTAGGATGTTTGGGAAGAATGTTCAACTTCCATGTAAGACTCACACTGGTCTTCCCTGGTCTCCTTCAGTGTCAAACTGTAGCGAAAACCTTATCACAGGTTACAAGGTCAAAAACGACTCGCTCAGTGACACCATAGATACTACATGAATGTGCCCGACATGTGAATCCCAGAGCATCTTGGTGTGAGGTGGACAGAAGCAGCCACAGTTGCTATCACTGTTCACTTTTCAGTAATGCCTGTTGGATGTGGATAGAACAGTGGCTGAGATGGATATCTGAAGAGTTATCCCATAAAGTGACATTGATTGAATCCTGGTCAGAGACAATGGGTGGTCTCTGGTGTATCACAACCTGCTTGAGCTCATTAGTTTCAGAGACAATAGCAGGGAACTGAGGAATGGCATAACATTGCTGAGGAACCAGCTCAAACCAACTTTTCCATGATAAGAAATAGCATTTCATTTTCTCTTCCATCAGAATTTCACCTTTCAGTATTTAACTCCCTATTAAATTTGACTTCTCTGTATTCACATTAAAATGATTCCAAAGTTCCTACATAGAAATACATATAAAATTCACGGGTTCTGTATTCCCCTCAGATGTTCTTATTTTCCCTAGCTGTTCTTAAGATCCCAGAGGCAGTCACAGATTTGAAACAACTTGGTGGGACAAATTATTTGACTCAGTTCCTGGATTCACTGTTCAGACCATGACCTGGACAACTTAATTAATTTCCTTCACCTTCAAGATGCTCCAGCAGGACAATCTCACATGATCTTCAGTCGTCCAGCCTGGTCTTCAAATTTATATTAATTATAGAGTGATTGTTGTTGTGTAGGGAGAAATATCAAAGAGGAGTCCTTACTTCTATGTCCAGCAATATGAGCAACTTTTATTCAAAGCTTTTCTAGCACATATGAGGAGATGCCGGAGACAACTCTGTATCTGGCTTACACATGGGTCCCAGTCACCCTCTTAATTACAGCTCAGATCAGAGGAGAGATCAATGACATTAAGTTCCCCAGCTGAATACAATATTTTTATACCATTCACATTGCACAATTACATGCAACATTGAAGCCATTGTTAGCCACACACCCCCTAATTTATACATCAGATTCTGTAAACGTACAATCAATGAAGGAAAATTCTACGGACAGCTCTAGGTCCTCCCATGCTTACTAGACCCCTCCATCATCTGTCTTTGGGACTTTACAGTGCTTCTGACAGTTTAATTCATTCCCAGACATTATTCCCAGCTGTATCATGTTAATTGCCAATAAACTGGACACTTACTTATCGCTTAGATCTCTTCCAAATTTTGTACTAACTTTTGTATGACAGACTAGGACGGATATTAAATTCTACCAATGGTTATAAGATCAACTCTAATAAAAAGTTGCTACAATTCTGTGACACAGCTGATAAATGGAGAAAAACTCTTCTCTCACTTCAACTGAGAGATCACATTACAGTCCCTCTGATTTGTAGCTGCAGTTTATATCCTCTGCTATTTGCATGCTGTAAGAGAATCTTAAACTAAATTTTCATTTGTAAATAAATCTTTACTGCTCCTACTCTAAACACTTGCCATTACTAATCTTTTTCCCTCAACAAGAAGCATCTATTCGAATTCCACTTATAAGGGTGGAATTTAATCACTTTACAACTTTACCAAGTCTTCAAACAAAACTGAACTAACTGGGGGACATCAGCACATCTTCACTCGGCATTTTGTAATCTGTCTTTGTCACTCATCCTCTGGGTGTAAGAATTCGTTCAAATTATCTGCATCAGCATTTAAGCTTCAATTGTTGATCTCTCCCCAATCGTAACCTCTCTTTTTACAACCTTATTCTGCCCTCCTTCTCTGCAAATAGTTTTTTAGGGATCATTTTTACACCAGTTATTATTTTATCTTCCAGAATGATGCAATGGACCTTTTTACTGCCTGCAAATACGTGCTCAGGGAATGCAACTAAACCTTTTCATACTAATTTGTTGCTCTAATTCTACAATTACCTGAAAAATTAGGAATACTATAACATCAGACTTTTCATTCGACTTTTTACTAAATAACAAACTTGGGACTGTGGCCAAACTAAGTCTTTCAAAAATGCCCCTTATTAATATGCTTGTATGTTTAGAACCGCCTGTTTATAGAAACTTGATTAACTTCCTTAATGGATCTTCCTACGGAGAATCTTATCTTATTCAGTATCTCTGTATGGAGATCACAAGTCTGGCTGTGAATATCTGCTATATGTAGTTGCCAACCTCTTTCGGCCATCTTGTCAATTTTAGTTATGGGCCGGCACAATAGTTGGGATTCATGTTGAGTTTTGATTATGTTGTTGGTCAATAATATATGTGAGTTGCATTTATTTTGTACCAAGTGCAACAAGGCTTTGGGCATTTACAGAGGACATTCAATGTTAGAGCATAATGGACACTTTACTTAAACTTCTCTCCCAAGCTTACAAGCAAGTTTTAATCTGACGATGTTAGTGGACTCCATTTCTTCTTTCAGAATTTTGCTTTCTCTCATGAAACTTAAATTGAGAGTTGCCATTTTCCTATTCGCCGTTTGCTAATGACTAAACTTCAAATTAATATGGTGGATCACGCAGCAGCTCATTGAGATATTGTGGAGAGTGGGTGTATGACTTGCTGCACTGACCACCAAAGTCGTTGAAGAGTAATATTGGCTGATGTATTACACCAACTTTACACACAGTGTGTGGGCTCCCTGCTGGTCAGGTAGGTTGAGATGGGTGGTTGGCTCCTGGTTTAACCATGCCTGTCAGTTTCAGGGGAAACAAAATGGCATTTTTGAAAGACCTAGGTTAGCCACAGTTTGCTATTTCATAAAAAGTCGAATGAAAAGTCTGATGCTACAGTATTCCTAATTTTTCAAGTAATTGTAGAATTAGAACAATAAATTAGTATGAAAAGGTTTAGTTGCATTCCCTGAGCACATGTTTGCAGTCATAGAGCTGTACAGCACAGAAACAGACCCTTCGGTCTAACTCGTCCATGCCGACCAGATATCCTAACCAAATCTAGTCCCACCTGCCAGCACCTGGCCCATATCCCTCTAGACCTATTCCCATTCATATACCCTTTTCAATGTTGTAATTGTCCCAGCCTCCACCGCTTCCGCTGGCAGCTCATTCCATACACGTACCACCCTCTGTGTGGAAAAGTTACACCTTTGGTCCCTTTTAACTCTTTCCCCTCTCACCCTAAACCTATGCCCTCTAGTTCTGGACTCCCCCACCCCAGTAAAAAGACATTGTCTATTTATCCTATCCATGACCCTAATGATATTGAAAAAACATATTGTGTGGGACAGTCAACGTCAAATACATGTCATGCAATTATTTATTTCTGTCCAGCATTTGATGCACTAATTAGAACCTATTTGTCGAAACCCTTCATTTAAACACCTTGGGACAGATCCAAGAATTCCAATTTCCAAGGGAACAACAATTTGTACACAGGAGAAGCAAGGGGCTTATTATTTGGCTAATGAATTCTAATCAGTCCAGGCACCTGTCCTGTTTCTTGACCCTGGGCCAGCCATGAAACAATGAAAACAAAAAACTCTGATTTCAGCAACCAAATAGCATCCCAACACAACACTACAGTACACGGAACATATACAACACATCAAAACATTTATTTGTCATGAATCATATTTACAGTGCTTATGATAATAGGATACCACAAACAAATGTTTAAAATACAGAGATGCTCATTTGCTATAGGGTATCTTCCGTGGCTGGAAAGGACTTTGAAATGTCCTGGAGGTGGAACAGGCACTGAAAAAAGTAACTTGCTCCTTTGTTACTCAAGAATGGGAAAGGAAAACAACAATGAAAGTGTGCAAGTCTTTAAAATTATGAACAATTTCAACAAAGTAAATCAAGAGAGAATGTTTCCTTTTGTGACAGAGCCCTCAGTACAAGACAAACAGAATCCAATTGTTTTAAAGACTTCTCTCTCCTAAACTCGGTCTGCTGAACATCTTAGTACATGGAGTGGTTAAAGCACAAAGTATTGATGCATTAAGTGGGAGACAAGATAAGCAAATAAGGGAAAGGACAATAAAGGGTTCGAATGATCAATTTAAATAAGAAAAGTGGGACCAGGCTTGAGTGACATCTAACCACAGATATGAAATGCTTGTGATGGATAGACTGGTTTTCTGTTGTATATCATGTCTAATCCGACGTACTGAAGAAAGTTTAAACAGGGCTGGTCGCACACCAGATATGTCCATGAGCCACTGCATTGAAAAACAGAACATTAGGTTCAATGTTTCCATTATCCTATTGATTCACCACTTCAGCGCACTGGTGAGAATTTTCTCCATTTTCCTGCACAAATTATGAATGGAAAAGATGGTTAAGGAGTACAGTTGAACACTGGTTAAAGAGACCCTCACAAATCCCCCATCCTATTGCTTTTTGTGTTAATACAGGGTGCATAGAGGTTGCTTTAATTACAAAATGCAAACAGCAAGTTCAATACAATTTGCTCTTTAGCATCAAACAGGTGAGAATCACAATTTGCATATCTGTCTATTTTTCCCAATTGTACTTCTCCAATAATTCAGCATATTCCCAGTTTTCTGTGTTGATCCATGTCCAATTTGATGAGATAATATTGAATATGAATAATTCTGTTGAGTGCACTAATCAAAACACGTTTTGAAGGGACCCAATAAATGCTGCATGATCAACAGATAATGGATGAGTAACTCCAGTTGGTCGGATCCATCTTTTCAGTTTCCTTAAACAAAACAAAGTTTTTCCTGAAATGAATGCCATCTTGCACCTACTTTCCAACTGCCAGTTACCACCTTCTGCAGATGCCAATTAGACAGCAATCTTTAATTGGAACCAGGTCATATTTGTTAAAGTAAATGTTACACAAGAAGGGCACTGTCTCTGTTCTCTTACCTCATCCTTTGATGCACTTTCAGGTATAGGACAACGTTTCACTGAAATTTGAATGTGAGAAAAGTACAAGTAATTAGCTTTATGTCTCAATCCCATGAGGAAACTGTCTCAAACGTTTGTGTAAAATCGTTTCTCCATTAAATTTGCACTGATACCACACCAATTTTGAAGAACACGTCAGGAATTTGGTTCAGAACATTTGCAGTTTAATTGTTCAAGCTCTTGTTCATGCGGTGGCTCAGTGGCTAGCGCTGCTGCCTCATAGCACCAGTGACCCAGGTTCGATTCCTGCCTCAGGCAACTGTCTGTGTAGAGATTGCACATTCTCCCTGTGTCTGCATGGGTTTCTTCCCACAGTCCAAAGATGTGCAGTTTAGGTGAATTGGCGATGCTAAATTGCCCCTAGTGATAGGTGCATTAGTCAGGGGTAAATAGGTGAGGGAAATGGGTCTGGGTGGGTAACTCTTCGGAAGGTCGGTGTGGACTTGTTGGGCCGAAGGACCTGGTTTCATTCCGTAGGGAATCTAATCTAAAGTTTTCCTGCAGAGTTGCAGGTAAGTGGGATTAATTGGGCAGCTCTTTGAAAGTGCTAGCACTGGTATAATGACCTGAATGGCCTCAATCCGTGTGATATCATTCTATGACAGGTGCAAGATCATGACAGCATAAATGCCAAGGGACAGGTTATCTTCTTGGGTATATATGCACGTTTTTAATAGGTATGATATCAAAATCCTGACTAATGAATCGAGCAATGTGATGGGAGTATTATTATCACAAGAAAGGCAGCACGGTGGCTCAGTGGTCAGCACTGCTGCCTCACAGCACCAGGGCCCCAGGTTCGATTCCAGCCTCAGGTGACTGTGTGGAGTTTGCACATTCTCCCAGTGTCTGTGTGGGTTTCCTCCGGGTGCTCTGATTTCCTCCCACAGTCCAAAGATGAAAATCACACAACACTAGGTTATAGTCCAACAGGTTTAATTGGAAGCACACTAGCTTTCGGAGCTACTCTGAAAGCTAGTGTGCTTCCAATTAAACCTGGTGTTGTGTGATTTTTAACTTTGTCCACCCCAGTCCAACACCGGCATCTCCAAATCAGTCCAAAGATGTGCAGTTTAGGTGAATTGGCCATGCTAAATTGCTCGTAGTGTTAGGTGCATTAGTCAGGGATAAATGTAGGGGAATGGGTCTGGGTTGGTTGCTCTTCGGAGGGTCGGTGTGGACTTGTTGGGCCGAAGGGCCTATTTCCGTACTGTAGGGAATCTAATCTTTAAAAAAAACTGATGCCACAATTAGCTACGAGTGATGGTTAATAAAAAGGTGGCCCTGTTGACATTAAATTCATTTCATAATGCATTCAATTACACGAAGAGGTATCATTTAAACTCGGTCAGTTTTGAAGTGGTAATGACAGCGGCGCTGTTAGCTTTGACTATCGTCATCATGACTGCATCGCAACTGACATTATCTTCAGGAAATGGTGCATGAGTTACCAGGATGTTGCTGGGTATGGACGGTTTGGGTTATAAAGGAAGGCTGGATAGGCTGGGACCTTTTTCACAAGGATGTAGGAAGTTGAGAGGTGACCCGACAGAAGTTTATAAAATAACGTGAGGCATAGGTAGAGTTGATGGTAGTTGGCTTTTCCCTAAGATGGGAAGCTTCAAGACTATGGAGCATATTTTTAAGGTTAGAGCAGAGGGATTTTAAACAAAGACATGAGGTGATTTTGGTTTTACACAGAGGGTGGTTCATGTGTGGAACGCACATCATGAGGAAGTGGTGGATGTGTAAACAATTCCAATGTTTAAAAGATATTTGGATAGATACATGAATAGAAAAGGTTTGGAGGGATGTGGGCCAGGTGGGACTAGTTTAGTTTGGGATTACGATCGGCATGGACTGGTTGGCTGTATGACTCTACGTGCTGAATAATGTGGAGACCCAGAAGTTGCTGCTTTAGGGATTCGATTTCACTCCAGGGATGTGGGGGTAAAACAAGTGCCTAAAATACCCCTTCTTTGAAGAGAAATGACCCAGCTTTCACTTGGAAATAACTTATTTACTGACACTGAAGAGACTTTATTTGTTGGGGTACCTCAAATTTCTCCAGAGTGAGAAAAGAAAATCACAGAATCCTTGCAGTGTGGAAACAAGCCCAATCGGTCCACACTGACCCTCTGAAGGGTATCCCATCCTTTGAGGGATGATAGATATAGGACAGATGTCAGAGATAAGTTCTTTACTCAGAGAGCAGTAAGGGCATGGAATGTCCTGCCTGCAACTGCAGTAGGCTCACCAACTTTAAGAGTATTTAAATGGTTATTGGATAATCATGGAATATTGCACGTTAGATGGCCTGCAGATTGGTGCAATATCAAGGGCCAAAGGGCCTGGACTGCACTGTAATGTTCTATCTTCACCAAGAACCATTCCCCCACCCTATTACTTTACATTTCCACCGTTTAATGCACCTAACCTACACATATGCCTGAACACTATGGGACAATTTAGCACGGCCGTTCCACCCGAACCGGCACATCTTTGGGTTGTAGGAGGAAACTGCAGCACCCAGAGGAAACGCAGGCAGACATGGGGAGAATGTGCAAACTCCACACAGACGGTTGCCTGAGGCTGGAGTCGAACCCAGTTCCCTGGCGCCATGAGGCAACAGTGTTAACCACTGAGCCACCATGCTGCCCTGTACGTGCTCATAAGAGTTTTTAAAAAAAGTGTATCCTTATTTTATCAATTTTTAAAATCGTAGATGAAGAGATTCTTAATTTAAATTTCAACATTGCCGGCTGTGGGAATACTTCAAATGGAAGAGTTGATTAAGATGTTTGCTGACATCACCACTGCAGCAAGGTTACAGATCACTTCAATTTAGCACTCTATTCAAATGTAAATGGGAAAATATGCAAATTGCATCACAGAGATTGATACATCTGGGCAAATATTTCAAAGGGAGCTAAACAGGAGTTAGTGATTTGTATGATAACAGTAACCAGCATCAGTAAAGGGATCTTTAGACAAGACAGTAGCAGTCTCTCCATAATCAGCACTGTCACTCCAGCCTCCTGTTGCTTTACATCTCTCTGAGTGATACCAGCAAGGAAGGTCAAATTGTATCCGGTTTCTGCTCTGGCAAATAGGGATTGAAGCTCGTCTTCTTGGGAAGGTATCGGAAATATCTAATCGTTCAGCATTTCACTCAACTGACTCTGGGATACTGCCTGTTTCACCCATAACAAAATCCTGCACCAATAAATAGGTAGTTATTGTCATCAGGGACAGCAAAACCATATTGAACTAGTCACTGTTTGCCGCAGTCGCTTGAGGTTACAATACAAAGGTTACAAGATATAATAAACCATGCAGCTGCCCCAAAATATATATTTTCTTGTTAGTTACCTGTTACGTTAAGCTCGTCATATCCATAATCATGCCTGCAAAAGGAGGGGAAGATTTTATAACCATCAGAATAAAATAAACATCAAGGAATGAAAAGTTCGAAGATGATTGTCAGCATCTAAAATGTACTTAAACAAAAAAGCCTCAGAAACTCAGGCCATGTGTTCCAAAAAAACACCTTCAGCCTACCCAACCAATCACTGTGCTCCATTTTATTTCAATAAAGCCACATCATTTCAGTCTTGTTATGGACCAGACCAAATCCCCTCAAAATACATTAAGGAGATGGCCTAGACGCTAATCTTTTCTTAATTTAAAGGTAAATTTAAGGTTCCAGATGCAATTCAACTGGTCAAACAATCAGATTTAAGGTAAAACACACTTTATTCATGTACGATAGTTAAAATACAACCAAAGAAAAAAATAAAGAAAAGAATCGGCTTACCTGTAACTCTATCAAAATGCTTAACCAAATAATAGATACAGTATATATTACTAATTAACTGTTCCAATATATTAACATCCCATAAAGACCCCCTTTACAAAGGCAAATTTAAAAAATAAGATTGACTAGTATGCAATTCTAACAGCAGGAACATAACGCTAGCTTTTCACTATAACAGGGAGAGGGGAAAAAAAACAGCATCCACACCTTCAAGAGCCCAGCAGCAACTTCTACTGAAATGATAAGTCCTGGTTCTATAGGAGTTTGACCCCCACCCATTCAGGCTGCTTCTATTGTTCCAACTTTAAAACAAAACCCAAATCCTCACAAACTGCTTAATCTGGTGGTTCTGCGTAGACTGCTTGGTGTATGTGCCTTGAAACCTCTCAGAAAGAAACAGGGCAAGCTACACCTCATAAAGCCATAGTATCAGCACAATCTTTATATTTTATTTGCAGAACAGAACATAGTCATAGAGTGTAGCATAGTCACTGCCGTTACTTGTAATTATGAAAATGCTGACGAATCTGAAGATGTGCAAATTAATACCCTGGGATGGCTTTACAAGAGTTACTTGCACTTCATTGAGATATCTTGGCACATTGATAGTTCAACGGGCTGTCAACAATGTGAAAAAAAAATACTCCCTGCTTTGCTGTCACACAATGCAACACTGTAGAAACTGTGCGGTAGATTTTGACCGAGACACTTCATGGTATTCCAGGATCTTTCAGGATAGATTCAGGAGTGCAAAACTGGCTTCCTGAATCTCCTGACCTAACAACAACACATACACTGTAAGGTTTAATGCTGCTTGCTGAAAGGTAAGTAGGAATAGGCATTAAATGCTGGTCTTGCCAAAGATCCTTATATCCCCTTGAATTTAACAAGAAATGCGAACACATTTACAAAAGGAAACCATCTGAGATAAATTAAAGTGGATTTGTGGAATTCAGAATTAAGGAAGAGTGTTGAAATTGCATTTAAAAATCGGAAATGAAGCAATAATCTGAGATGTTGGACCAGTGGGGCTGTGCTGTCATCAAAAGGGATGGTCAGTTGGATGGGTCAAACAGATTTTGTTTGTCTCTTCTTGCTTTCAAGTTACTAGGACAGAGTGACAAGACAGAGCAAAACTTTTGATTGGTCCTTTCAGTAAAGATGGATATTCAATTATCTACAATGAGCCAGGTGTGTCAGAGGAGACCTCTCAGCTTATATGCAAACAACATATGCTTGGGTCCATGACTAGAAAGTGAGAGAAATTGCCATTATACAGCAAAGATATTTTAAAGGGAGAGCATTCAATGTCCCTCAGGATGAGAATGCCTCTTACTCTGGGCACAAATCTTTGTGTGGAATTTTCTTTTAACCACAGAATGGGGACTACAGATCTGACTGATCAGGAAATTTTCTCCCTCTCTTTCGTCACCCCCTACCATGAGCTTGTTGGAAAAGTTTTGTCAACAGATAATCAATCAGTTTGGTGAAATTATAACAGGGCTCCCATTGCCGCCAGATCTTGAAGTGGCACTTGAGCTTGGAGATTCTGACCCAGATAGAAGGGCTTTTATCATTGCAACAGCTCCCACCTCTTCTAATTCTGAGTCGCAAGTTTTCGACTACGGTCCAGTACAAGCATTGAAATGTGTCAATTCATTACATCTCCTGAGAATTCTTTCAAAGCATCTTGAGAACCACTTGTTTACTTTGATTCCAAATGAATGTGGAACTTGATTCTGGGAGCATTGTAGTTTTTTTATTTCAAAAAAATACTTTATTCATAAAATAATTTGATGGTCTGTATAGTTGGACATGCCATACATCTGTAAACATCCCATTTGTTTGCATACCGAAAACAGAGTAATCATTCCTATTTACAGGTCTGTACGATTACATATTTAGCTGAGGCACCAGCAGAGCCCAAATGACTGCGCGGGCCCCCTGTTCTTCTTTAGGCAGGCAGATGTTACACGGTGGTCTTTCCCTACCACGCCATGGCAGCAGCTGCCCCAAGCTTCAGCGCGTCCCTCAACACGTAGTCCTGAACCTTGGAATGTGCCAGTCTGCAACACTCAGTCGGGGTCAACTCCTTCAGCTGGAAGATCAACAGGTTTCGGACCGCCCAGAGAGCGTCCTTCACCGAGTTGATGATCCTCCAGGCTCAGTTGATGTTCGTCTCGGTGTGCGTCCTGGGGAACAGGCCGTACAGCACGGAGTCCCGCGTCACGGCGCTGCTCGGGATGAACCTCGACAAACACCACTGCATTCCTCTCCAGACTTCTTCTGCGTAGGCACATTCCAGAAGGAGGTGTGTGACAGTCTCGTCCCCGCCGCAGCCACTTCGAGGGCAGCGTGCGGTGCGGCAGAGAGTCCGGGCGTGCATAAAGGATCTCACAGGCAGAGCCCTTCTCACCACCAGCCAAGCCACGTCTTGGTGCTTGTTGGAAAGTTCTGGTGATGAGGCATTCTGCCAAATGGCTTTGACAGTCTGCTCAGGGAACCGCTCGATAGGATCCGCCCTCTCCTTTTCCCGAAGGGTCTCAAAGACACTACGTGCTGACCTCTTCCTGATGGACTTGTGGTCAAAGGTGTTTTTCTTCATAAACTTCTCCACGAAGGACAGGTGACATGGAACGGTCCAACTACTCAGAGCGTTCTGCGGCAGCGAGACCAGGCCCATCCTTCGCAACACCGGGGACAGGTAGAACCTCAGTACGTAGTGACACTTGGTGTTTGCGTACCGGGGATCCACGCACAGCTTGATGCAGCCACACACAAAGGTGGCCATCAGGGTGAGGGTGGTATTGGGTGTATTTTTTCCCCCGTTGCCCAGATCTTTGTACAGTGAGCCCATTCGGACCCGGTCCATCTTTGACCTCCATATAAACTGGAAGATGGCCCGGGTGACTGCAGCGGCACAGGTTCTGGGGATAGGCCAGACCTGTGCCACGTATAATAGCAATGACAGTGCCTCACACCTGATGACCAGGTTTTTTCCCGCGATGGAGTGCGACCATAGCTTCCATCTGCCCAGTTTCTCCCTCACTTTGCTGATACGCTCCTCCCAAGACTTGGCGCACGCCCCAGCCCCCCCGAACCAAATACCCAGCACCTTCAGGTGGTCGGTCCTGACGGTGAAGGGGATCGAGGATTGGTCGGCCCAGTTCCCGAAGAGCATGGCCTCGCTCTTGCCTCGGTTTACCTTGGCCCCCGAGGCCCGTTCGAACTGGTCACATATGCACATGAGTCTGCGCACGGACAGCGGATCCGAGCAGAAAACGGCAACATCATCCATGTACAGGGAGGCCTTAACCTGCAGGCCCCCGCTGCCAGGAATAGTCACCCCTCTCAGGCTCGCTTCCTTCCTGATGGAATCGGCAAATGGCTCTATGCAGCACACAAACAAGGCGGGTGAGAGGGGGCATCCCTGCCTGACTCCAGATCTGACTGGGAAGCTATCTGATTCCCACCCATTGATTGAGACTGCACTGACAATGTTGGTGTAGAGCAGTCTGATCCAATTGCAGATTCCCTCCCCAAAGCCCATTTTGGAGAGGACCTCTCTCATATACCTGTGTGATATCCTGTCAAAGGCTTTCTCCTGGTCCAGGCTGATCAGGCAGGTGTCCAACCCTCTGTCCTGCACATAGGCGATCGTATCTCTGAGGAGTGCGAGACTCTCAGCGATCTTCCTGCCCGGTACAGCACAGGTTTGGTCAGGGTGAATCACCAATTCCAGGGCAGACCTGACCCGGTTGGCGATTACCTTTGACAGAATTTTGTAATCCGCATTCAACAGTGAGATCGGTCTCCAATTTTTGAGTTCCTCCCTCTCCCCCTTCCGCTTGTAGATGAGGGTGATGATGCCTTTCCTCATGGATTCACTCATGGTACCTGCCCGAAGCGTACTGACATACACCTCCAGCAGGTCCTGGCCGATCAAGTCCCACAGAGCGGAATAGAGTTCGACTGGTAAGCCGTCGCTTCCGGGAGTTTTATTCTTTTCGAAGGACTCGAGGGCCTTGGTCAGCTCATCCAGAGATAGCGGCTGGTCCAGCCTCTCTCGTGTTCCGTCATCTAGGACCTCCGTGATAGAGGACAGGAACGACTGGGAGGCCGCGCTGTCGGTTGGCTTCGAGTCATACAGACTGGCGTAGAAGGATTTACTGATCCTCATGACGTCAGCCTGAGATGACGTTATCGAGCCACCTTCTTTCTTCAGGCTGCTGAGCACGGAGCTCTCTTTGTGCACCTTCTGGAAGAAGAAACGTGAGCACGTCTCGTCCTGCTCCACCGAGCGGACCCTGGACCAGAAGATTATCCTGGAGGCCTCCGAGGCAAAGAGCGAGGCTTGCTGGCCCTTCACCTCCTTGAGGTCCTCCGTGACATCCATTCCCATCGTCTGCAGCAGGAGCAGGTTCTGCATCCTTTCCTGGATCTGGGATTGTTTCCCCCACCTCTCTCTCACCTCCTGAACACCTTAAGGATGAAGAACCTCTTGATGTTCCCTTTTACTGTTTCCCATCAGTCTGCTGGGGACTCAAAGAGGGGCTTCACGGTTCTCCAACCTGCGTAGTCCCTCTTGAGCTCCTCAATGTTTCCCGGGGTCAACAGCCTTGTGTTCAGCTTCCATGTTCCCTTACCAGCCCACTGCTCGTCCTGTAGGTGACAGTCGGCCAGCAGGAGGCAGTGGTCAGAGAAGAACACCGACTTGACATCATGGATCTGACCGAGAGCGTTCGGGTAGTTATACCTATACTGTCCAGCAGTGGTTAGTATGTAGGTCTTTGGGAATGCCAACACACTTGGGTTTTTGCAGTTTATCAGACCATTCCTCAGTTCGGATGTGTTTGTTTCCCTCTCCTCAGTGGGATCCAGGAAATCCATGCGGCAGCGTCCAAGCATTGGTCAGCAACCCTGGCTAATTCGCAGAATTTGGGAAGGATTGGACTCATTGTCAACACACCACAATCACATGATTGACAGGAGTCACCAAGCAATGAATGCATTCCAACATGTCACCTGGCGGCCACTATCTGTCACAGAAATCAATATTGACTTTCAGGCTGATGCTAATTACAGAAAGGACAGTTTTCAACAGGAAGTGTGTGTCTCGAACAACCTTTTTATCAATGCTATACTGACTGAAAATGGTTGACTCCTTAACGGAGATAGTTACAACACTGTAAAAGTGATGAATAATTTTTTTTAAAGGGACAACCCCCCCCCCCCACAGCCCCCAGCAATTGCAGTGTCAATGAATAAGGTGTACATTACATTTGAGTCATTTCAATAAGAGAAAATTTTGACTCACTCTAAATCATTGCCTTCCACAATCAAGTTCAGAAAAGATGATCCATTAGCAGCCTCGTCTAACTTTAACGTTGCGTAATGTATATTGGCTGATGAAGTGGTCTAATTAAACAGAAATGTTACGTTAGACTAAATTGACCATATTTTACGCTCTTTGGTTAAATAAAGTTTGTGCAAGTGACCGGCTTTTTCAATTGAGATTGAGAAAGGAAGCTTGTTAAAATGTAAGTGATTTTGAGACAGTAATGGTCAAGAAATGCAACTAAGCTTTAAAAGGTGTAGATGAGTTCAATTAAGGGTTGGCACTGTGGCTCAGTGATTAGCACTGCTGCCTCACAGCACCAGGGACCCACATTTGATGCAACCCTCTGATGACTGTGTGGAGTTTGCATGTTCTCCCTGCTTGGGTTTTCTCTTGGTGCTCTGAGTTCTTCCCACAGTCCAAAGATGTGCAGGTTAGGGTGGATTGGCCATGCTAAATTGCCCCATAGTGTTCAGGGATGTGCAGGTTAGGGTGGATTGGTCATGCTAAATTGCCCATAGCGTTCAGGGATGTGCAGGCCAGGTGGATCAGCTATGGGGAATACAGGGATAGGGTAGAGGGGATGGGTCTGGGTGAGATGCTCTTTGGAGAGTTAGTGTAGAGTTGATGGGCTAAATGGCCTGTTTCTGCACTGTAGGGATTATCTTCTAAGATCTGGGTGCATTTTTGCTGAAGCAGAAAGTTGGTGGAGGTATACAATAAAGAGATTTGATATTTAATTTTAAAAGGATATTGATTCTTGGCCCTGTATCCCTTTCCTATTTTTGCCATGTCTCATCATCTTTAAGCAGAGTGTGCTGAACATTTTATTTTCATGTCATGGTTTGGTAGCTGTTCAGTTTGCTAACTTATGAAAGCCAGCCAATTTACACACGTCCTACGGTCTGCTATTGGTACTGCAGAAAACCTCAATCTGAAATTTGTTGAAAAGGGTAACTTGTTGGGCTCTTAAAGGCTATGAACTTGAAAGGCAGTTTGATCCGGAACAGCATGGATTAAGTAAAATCTATCAATGGTGAGAGATGTGCTTGTGAAATCATTGCAACTAAAAATCGCACGTGCATGGTTTGTTGATGAAGCATGCATTTTAGATTATTGCTTACCTGTCGTTTGGGTGCAGAACTTTGGCAATCTGCAAGAATAAAATGCAGTAGGTAAGAAAAGGCCAGTGAAGTTCAACACACTAAGGCACAGCACGGTATTAGCAATAATATATTGATGCTTTATTTGTGAGTGTTAGGATGACTGTTTGAAAAATAGCAGATTTGTTTTTCGATCCAGTTGGGCCATTTTCTAATTGTCTGATAGAATAGCCCAGAAGGGTTGAATGGCCTCCTGTCCTTACATTTCCATAATGTCGAATAATTCCTGGATTGCCATAGACTTTCTCATCCAAATAGTTGCTGTATCTATGCCCAGCTAACTTGTACTGTGCTGCTGGTCACTTTTCAATGAGGGATTCTCTTAACAATTTTTATAGATGTGCTACAGAAAGCATTCTATCTGGATGCATCACAGTTTGGTAACTGCTTTTCCCAAGACCGCGAGAAACCTACAGAGAGTCACAAACACAGCCCAATTGATCACACAAACCAGCCTTCCAACCATTGATTCCCTACAGTGTGGAAACAGGCCCTTCGGCCCAACTAGTCCACACCGACTGGACGAAGACTAACCCACCCACACCCATTCCCCCAAACTAATGCAGCTAACTCTACAGGAAATGTAGCATGACTACTTCACCTAACTTGCACATCTTTGGACTGTGGGAGGAAACTGGAGCACCCGGAGGAAACCCACGCAGACACGGGGAGAATGTGTGAACTCCACACAGTTGCCCAAGGCTGGAATCGAACACAGGTCCCTGGCGCTGTGAGGCAGCAGTGCTAACCACTGAGCCACCATGCCACCCCTCATCGATTCCATCTATACTTCCCGCTGTCTCCGGAAAGCAGCCAACATCATCAAGGACACTTCCCACCCTAGTTATACTCTCTTTCACCCACTTCTGCTGGGCAGAGGCTACAAAATGTTGTACACACGTATGAATTCATTGGAGAAAAACTTCTTCCCCACCATTATCAGACTTTTGAACTGACCTCTCAAATGTTAACTCTGATCTCTCTCGGTGCACCTTCTCTGCAGCTGTGACACCATATTCTGAACTCCATTCTGCTATCCTGATGCATGTTGTATAGTCTGTTCTATCTGTAGAGCACTTTTCACTATAACTTGGTACATGTGCTAACAATAAAAATAATTCAAATCAAAAGGTTATGATGTCAAGCTCTCAAATCCAGACTGGAACTCTAGTGCAATGTTTCCAGAGGGCTAAACTGTCATTTGATCTCTACCCCAAATACCCACCACCGCACCACGTTAGCATATTAGCTAAGCATATCGGTGAGCTCGCAGTCAAGATCGATTTTCATTCTGTGGGGTATGAGTTCAAGCCCCATCAGTGATGGTTCAAACATCGAATCTGAAATTGAGTGAATTTAAGAAATCGTGCCATGAAGCAATTGCTTTGTTTTGTAAAATTCCTTCTTGCTGTATTTCCCTTGAGGGAATGAAATCTACCATCATCATCTGATCTGACCTACATGCTGTTCCCGACACACAGCGAGTGGCTAATTCTCAACTACCCTCAGCCCAAGGGCAATTAGAAATGGAGCAAAAAATTCCAGTTTCAATTCACACCTCATGACAGAATAAATAATAATGGTGATTGCATGGAGTGAAATCACTGCTGTTACGAATGTTTTCTTTAAAAAAATAATAGTCCCAAAGATATAAGTGGCCAGTTAATCTCATTGATGTGTGTTTGGATGCCACAGTATGTTTCATGTCAGCAATAAGCTGGATTAACGCAGTTTGTCAAAACAACATTCACCTGGAAGAGAGGACAGAGGTGGAATATCTTGCATCGCAGCACACCCTCACTCCCACACAATTGCAGGAAACCATAAATATCCAAGGAACGTTTGAAGTCACACTTAATTCTGCAACATCCTGCTCCAGAAGCAGAACTGAGCCAAATTCATGCAAAAGAGATGAGTACCGATGGAGTCACTTGTATTCATATAAAGTCTAACTGACAAATCATTTTTAAAAAGAGCAATAGGTGGCTTACATCATGAACAACACTGATTTAAAATAACAAGTAGAAAACTGTGAAACAAACACAATTAGTGTTCACTATGTCATATATTGAGGGGAAGAGTTGGCCAAGTGGTAATATCAGTTCATCCAGAGACCCAGGTGATGATCTGTGGCCATTGGCAGATGGTAGAATTTGAATTCCGTAAAAAGAAATCTGGAATTAAGAATCTTACAATCTCCATGAATCCATTGGCAATTGTCAGGAAATACCCATCTGGTTAACTGACGCCCTTCAGAGAACGAAACAGTCATCCTTACCTGGTCCGGCCTCCATGCGACTCTAAACCCACAACAATGTGGTTGACTCTTATCAGCCCTCCAAGGCAATTATGAATGGACAAAGACGCTGGCCTAGTCAGCAACGGTGGCATTTCGTGAGCGAATTTTAAAAAATTATGTCGACCACTTTGTTACAATTTGCTGATGGCACCTTCCATTTGATGTCACTTATGAAGGCAGATAGTTACTCTGAAAGTTCATTCCTTTGTCACTGTTAAAATCAAAAGCGCCACTTATTTTTACATTCAATATCTGAAGTAGCATGCGGCTAATTTAAATCTCAAGGAAACCACTTCAACATAATGCTTCTATTTCCCAGAGCAGCTCTGTTCCTGAGAAGGTAATGAACGGTTTTGTGGTGGTTTATCAGTAATTTCCTGTTGTGATCACATTAAGGCACTTCATATTAATTCACATGCTAACTTTAGGTCAAGCACTTGGAGCATTTAGCCTTCTCTCTATCTGTGACTGAATAAATGAAGTTAGCCGATATAAGTTGTCTTCTGTATTCACCCAGTAGGACTACTGCTGCTCAATGAGGCATATTCCGTCATCCGTGAGTAAAAAGATTATGGTATCAAGCTACTCAAATCTCAAATCTAGACTTGCAAAATGCTACCAGAGTGCTACCAAATTTTACACATTATAGTGGATGTAAAAGCACAACAACAACTCTACTTCCTCAGAAACCTAAGAAAATTTGACATATTGATAAAGATCCTGATAAATGTTTACAGATATGCCTATCTGGATACAGACCAGCCTCAGCTATCTGAACATCAATTAATCGAATTTTGGATTGTCCGAACATGATCTCAAGGTCGCGCAAAAACATTACCTATTGTCCGAACTCTCAGTTATCCGAGCAAAATAGTTGTTCTGTGCATCATAATGTAATTTGACAACAACTCTGCCTAAGACCACAAGAAATTACAGAGTCCTGAACACAGCCCAGTCTATCATGCAAACTCTTATCCATTGACTTCAACTGTGCTCCCTACTGCCTTGGAAAAGTAGTCAGCATACTCAACACCCCCTCCCACCTCAGTTACTCAACATCCCCTCAACACCCCAGTTACTCAACATTCCATCCCACCCCGTTACTCAACATTCCCTCCCACCCCAGTTACTCACCACCCCATCCCACCCCAGTTACTCAACATCCCCTCCCACCCCAGTTACTCAACACCCCCTCCCACCCCAGTTACTCAACACCCCATCCCACCCCAGTTACTCAACATCCCCTCAACACCCCAGTTACTCAACATCCCCTCCCACCCCAGTTACTCACCACCCCATCCCACCCCGTTACTCAACATTCCCTCCCACCCCAGTTACTCAACATTCCCTCCCACCCCAGTTACTCAACATCCCCTCCCACCCCAGTTACTCAACATTCCCTCCCACCCCAGTTACTCAACATTCCCTCCCACCTCAGTTACTCAACATCCCCTCCCACCCCAGTTACTCAACATTCCCTCCCACCCCAGTTACTCAACATCTCCTCGCAACCAGTTACTCAACACTCCCTCCCATCCCAGTTACTCAACACCCCCTCCCATCCCAGTTACTCAACACCCCATCCCACCCCGTTACTCAACACCCCATCCCACCCCGTTACTCAACATTCCCTCCCACCCCAGTTACTCAACACCCCATCCCACCCCAGTTACTCAACATCTCCTCCCACCCCAGTTACTCAACACCCCCTCCAACCCCAGTTACTCAACATCCCCTCAACACCCCCTCCAACCCCAGTTACTGAAAACCCCCTCAACACCCCAGTTACTAAAAACCCCCTCAACACCCATAGAACATAGAACATAGAAAAATACAGCGCAGTACAGGCCCTTCGGCCCTCGATGTTGCGCCGACCAAAGCCTACCTAACCTACACTGGCCCAATAACCTCCATATGCTTGTCCAATGCCCGCTTAAATGACCATAAAGAGGGAGAGTCCACCACTGCTACTGGCAGGGCATTCCATGAACTCACAACCCGCTGAGTAAAAAATCTACCCCTAACATCTGTCCTATACCTACCACCCCTTAATTTAAAGCTGTGTCCCCTAGTAACAGCTGACTCCATATGCGGAAAAAGGTTCTCACTGTCAACCCTATCTAAACCCCTAATCATCTTGTACACCTCTATCAAATCTCCCCTAAACCTTCTTTTCTCCAATGAGAAAAGTCCCAAGTGCCTCAGCCTTTCCTCATACGATCTTCCTACCATACCAGGCAACATTCTGGTAAACCTCCTCTGCACTCGTTCCAGTGCCTCCACATCCTTCCTATAGCATGGTGACCAAAACTGCACACAATACTCCAGATGAGGCCACACCAGAGTCTTATGCAACTGCAACATGACCTCAGGACTCCGGAACTCAATTCCTCTACCAATAAAGCCCAGTACACCATATGCCTTCTTCACAGCACTATTTACCTGGGTGGCAACTTTCAAAGATCTGTGTACATGGACACCAAGATCCCTCTGCTCATCCACACTACCAAGTAGTCTACCATTAGCCCAGTAATCCATCTCCTTGTTAGTCCTACCAAAGTGAATGACTTCACACTTAGCTACATTGAATTCCATTTGCCACCTTACTGCCCAGCTTTGCATCTTATCTATATCACGCTGTAACCTGCCACATCCTTCTTCGCTGTCCACAACTCCACCGACTTTCGTGTCATCCGCAAACTTGCTCACCCAGCCTTCAAGCCCCTCCTCCAGGTCATTTATAAAAATGACAAACAACAATGGTCCCAAAACAGATCCTTGTGGAACACCGCTAGTAACTGTGCTTCAAGATAAACCTATACCATCAACTACTACCCTCTGTCTCCTTCCAGCCAGCCAATTCCTAATCCAAACCTCTATTGCACCCTCAATGCCATACCTCCGTAATTTTTGCATTAGCCTGCCATGGGGTACCTTATCGAACGCCTTGCTAAAATCCATATACACCACATCTACTGCTTTACCCTCGTCCACTTCCTTGGTCACCTTCTCAAAGAATTCAATAAGGTTTGTGAGGCACGACCTGCCCTTCACAAAACCATGCTGACTATCCTTGTTCACATTATTCCTATCCAGATGTTCATAAATCCTATCCCTTACAATTCACTCTAAGACTTTGCCCACAACAGAAGTGAGACTCACTGGCCTATAGTTACTCGGGCTATCCCTGCTCCCCTTCTTGAACAAGGGGACCACATTCGCTATCCTCCAGTCTTCTGGCACTATTCCCGTAGACAACGACGACATAAAAATCAAGGCCAATGGCTCCGCTATCTCCTCCCTAGCTTCCCAGAGGATCCCAGTTACTCAACACCCCCTCAACACCCCAGTTACTCAACATCCCCTCCCACCCCAGTTACTCAACACCCCCTCCCACCCCAGTTATACTCTCTTCCACATTCTTACAACAGGCAGAATGTATATAAAAGATCGTATACACAGATGAACAAATTCAAGAACATTTTCTTCAGTGCTGTTATTAGACTTTGAATGGACGTCTTAAATGTTGATGTTGCTCTCTCTCTGCACCTTCTCTGTGGCTGGAACACTTTGTTCTGTTACCCTGATGCACTTGTACAGTACGATCTCCCTATAAAGCATGTAAAGTGACACTTTTCACTATATCTCGATAACGGTAATAAATCAAAACAAAAAAAAACTGCCATGGCATTATTTTGAATAAGAGCAGAGGAGTTATGTCTGGTGGCTTAACTAACGTACTTTCCTGAACAAGCAACTTTAAACTTTATCACTGTCAATTACTGCTTATGGGGCACTGCCACATACAAATTTCTGTTTCGTACATTGTATCAATGGCTACACTTCCAAGAGTTCTTCATTGGCTAGAAATCACTTCTGTAATTCACACTGTAAATAACATGAACGCATTGTTATGACACTGCAGCAAAGCTTTTCCATGCCACTACCACCTGAGAAACTATGAAGGCTATTTCCAGTAGGTCTGCCGACAAATGGTAACAAAGATGGTCAACCTACAAAGGCATATGTACTTCTAATTCATACGATTACTCATTAGCTGTTCCAAACATTTAATTAATCTTTAATGAGTTACTTGCCCATCACATTAGCTGTCGAGTTGCTGAAGGTCTTTAGGCTGTCAGAAGCAAAAAAAAAATGCTGTTTATTATAAACAGAGAATGCAAACAACTGCACTTGTTTCAACTTTACTTTTATAGTTATGTTTAATCAACCCCACTGAGACATGTTATGCCACTCCTCTGGAGCAAGTGGGACTTGAACACTCGTACAACTGGCTTCATATTAAAGTGGACAAACTGAGTAAATGGTCAAATCAATCTGGACCTCATGACTGAGGCCTATTCCCCAAAAGGGTACTTCCCCCTTTGTAATTACTCCCATCCCCACTATGATTACAAAGTTAGACCTTGTCTGAGGAATTTGAGAAGAAACCCGTCCATTCTGTGGATAGTGGCCAATCTGGAGAACCTATCCAGACAAATAAAATAGCTTGTTTATTCTTGATCAACCACACTTTCCTGCAGGGTAAACACTGACAAACAAAATTCAAATCCTAAAGAACACCACCCATTCATACGAATGACCGGGGCAACTTTGTTTTACACAGAGTGGTTCATGTGTGGAATAAACCAGTCAGGAGAAGTGATGGATACAGCTACAGTTACAACATTTCAAAGACATTTGGATAAGTACATGTATAAGTAAGGTTTAGAAGAATATGGGACAAATGCGTTGGGCCATCTGGTTGGCATGGACGGGTTGGACCAAATAGTCTGTTTCCATGCTGTACATCTCTATGACTCTTAGTGGGACAAGTTTAGTTTGGGAATGTGGTCGGCATAGGCTAGTTGGACCAAAGAGTCTGTTTCCATGCTGTGTGACTCGATGACTGCGAGATGGCAATGGAGGCAGCAGGAGAAACCTTCACTTCCCCCACCGACAGAAGACCAGAGGTTCAGAGGGAAAACTAGTTTTGCATCCGACTCAATATTACTCCCCAGTGGAATGTGGAGTAAACCTTACTGCTCTTTAAGTCTCTGTCAAATTGCACCGATCCCCTCAGCATCCCGACCGGTAGGTCACTTGCATCTCACGATTTAACTCCCTAGTGTAGGGTAACTCAGCATACAATGTAAAACTAGGTGGAGGTGGGTTCTGTGGATGCTAGAGATTAGAGTCAAGATTAGTGTGGTGCTGGAAAAGCACAGTGGGTCAGGCAGCATCCGAGGAGCAGGAAAAATCAACGTTTCGGACAAAAGCCCTTCATCAAGAATGCTCTGTGCTTCCTGACTTGGGTTAAAATTTGCTCCTGCTTTGTCAATGATCACTTCAAAGTGAACATAAGTTCATTCAAATCTCAACAAGTACAACGTGGGATATGGAAGAAAATGAAACAATTTCTACGGAGTTAAATAGCTGTGGTGAAAATCAACTTCCTGGGATTCACCAAAGGAATGGTCCCAGACAATGCATGGGAAGAAAAGCTAGCAGAATGCAGAATGAACTGCTGATCGTCTCCGTGTTGGCTTATGAGCTTATAATGTGCACCCAGGTGTCCTAAGGGGGGGGGGGGGACAAGTTGATGCACAGTGACAAGTTTTGGAATCCCATTGAGCAAACCCCCCACTTAGTACCAGTTGGGCCCACACCTTTGATGTCAGTGTCTGAGCACACCAACCTACTGTCACATTCATGAACTGCTTTTGCATGTGGGTGCCTGAAAATACTGCTTGTTGCTGGAGAGTGCTGGGAATCCTTGTAACAGGATTAAAGCATACCCTTCCTATTGTTTGCCAATGGGCATGTGATATCACTTCCCATTGGAGCAAAACTGAAATGTTACGGTTTATCTGTGAAAATACGAAAAGAGAAAGACGATCATGTTCCTTAAGGTTCATTGATGTTTTGATATCATTGTCCACATTTGAACTCGGAAAGCACATCCACGTGTCTGCCACTAAATCCCCAAGGTTACTTTAATGTTATGGGGTGATGCAAGGCTGTGTTTTGGTCAGGGTCCAGAGTATTCGTTAGACCACCATGACATGGAGCAGAGAATTCTGCTCCTCTCTAGTAGACCTAAAGTTCGGTTGTTGGGGGATATGTAGGAAAGCCCATACATTTCTTCTTCCTTGATCTCAAAGCCATCCATAACCACACTAAGATGGCTAGATCACATGTCTCAGCAGACTACTATCAGTTCCACGGGAAAATGAGTAGCTGCAACTAACACGACAATAGAAACATTAGGATTCACCTTTCCATTGGGAGATAAATGGATGTTTCTTCTTCGCTTCCAACCTTTGGAACACAAATTAAACTCTGTTCTTGATTACTTTGTTTTTGTTGGAGGGCAGCATAATTGCACAAATCATCAGATTCCAGCAGACCCGCATATTGATTCTGTCATAAAATAAAATCATTACCCAAAGAAATGGATATTTTACAGAGACCACGATATTTTAATACATTCATCTGTAAACTGTCACTAAAATTGAAAACATCATTCTCTGCATTCAGAGTTAAAGTTATGTATAGACTCCTTACCATTTGTAATCAGGCCATTCAGCCCATTGAGTCAGCATTGACCCTCCAACGAGCATCCCACTCAGACGCACCCCACCCACTCTATAACTCTGCATTTCCCATGGCTAACTCACATATCCACACATCTTTGGATGGTGGGAGGCAACTGGAGCACATGCTGACCTGGGGATAATGTGCAAACAGTCGCCCGAGGGTAGGATCGAACTGACGTTGTCATTTGGTTTAGGGTGTAGGTTTGCTCGCTGAGCTGTAGGTTTGATATCCAGACATTTTATTACCTGGCTAGGTAACACCATCAGTGGTGACCTCCAAGTGAAGCGAAGCTGTTGTCTCCTGCTTTCTATTTATATGTTTGTCCTGAATGGGGTTCCTGGAGTTTGTGGTGATGTCATTTCCTGTTTGTTTTCTGAGGGGTTGATAGATGGTGTCTAGATCTATGTGTTTGTTTATGGCCTTGTGTTTGGAGTGCCAGGCCTCTGGGAATGCTCTGGCATGACTTTGCTTAGCCTATCCCAGGATAGATGTGTTGTCCCAGTCGAAATGGTTTTTTTCCTCCATGCGTCGGGCTACGAGGGAGAGAGGGTCATGTCTTTTTGTGGCTAGCTGGTGTTCATGTATCCTGGTGGCTAACTTTCTTCCTGTTTGTCCTATGTAGTATTTGTGGCAGTCCTTGGATGGAATTTTGTAGATGACGTTGGTTTTGTCCATGGATTGTACTGAGTCTTTTAAGTTTGTTAGTTTTTGTTTGAGAGTGTTGGTGGCTTTGTGTGCTACTAGGATTCTGAGGGGAGGGGTGTGGGGGGGATTCCTGGGGGGGACAAAACCAACGTCATCTACAAAATTCCATACAAGGACTGTCACAAACACTACATAGGACAAACAGGAAGAAAGTTAGCCACCAGGATACACGAACACCAGCTAGCCACAAAAAGACATGACCCTCTCTCCCTCGTAGCCCTACACACGGAGAAAAAAAACACCATTTTGACTGGGACATCACATCTATCCTGGGACAGGCTACATAAAGACATGCCAGAGAATTCCTAGAGGCCGGGCACTCCAACCACAACGCCATAAACAAACATATAGATCTAGATACCATCTATCAATCCCTCAGAAAACGAACAGGAAATGACATCACCACAAACTCCAGGAACCCCATCCAGGAGAAACGTATAAATAGAAAGCAGGAGACAACTGCTTCGCTTCACTTGGAGGTCGCCACTGATGATGTTACCTAGCCAAGTAATGAAACGTCTGGATATCAAACCTACAGCTCAGCGAGCAAACCTACACTCTAAACCTCAACCTGAGCTACAAACCTTCACAAACCTTGCTGCAATTTGGTGTCAGCTGTATTGATGCAGAGTGTAATGTCGGAGTTTGACAGTTGGAGAATGGTAATCGCTCATTGTCTCACTGATGATTGTATACAGATTTTAGCCTGCAAAAAAGTGCTAACGTAAACTTTGAGCCAACTTCTATCCACAGTTGGACTAACATGTCTAGTAAGAACAGAACTGCCTGAATGAACACTGAAGCACAAAGGGATTAAAGACATTCTAGCAAATGTCAGTAAGACAGATGATACGGAATTGACTTCTGATTAATCACTTCCCTTGATATTTATTCCTGTTGACAACAGTACAGCCAAATAGCGTGTGCTGGCTACCTTGTTATCCAAGAACACAAACCATATTCAGTAAAGTAAAGTGTGTTAACTAGATTTAAATCATGCATAGGAAGTGAAGTAAGATTATGACATACAGTTGATTAAAATATATACACACTCTTTCAGTATACAATGATATTTCCAAAACTCATCATCTGTATCAGAAATGAGTCTTCATGCATGAGAAGTTGTTCAGAACCAGTAGAGCTGTTTGAGAGTGTTTTTGTTACTCAAGTCATTTATTTCCTAATGCACCAGCTTTAATTATGTCCTGCCCATCTTTATACAGGGAAACTAGTCATCGGTTATCCCGAGTTCAAGGTGGTGCGTTGTTCCCATTGATGAGACAACAATAATGGAGAGTGTGGGAGCTCTGATAGCAAATTGTTAATAACCACTTTGAATTGAGACATCAAACATTGCTGTCTGATTTACTTGAACATAATAGTGATCAGTGTCAGCCTCATAATTATTTTTAAACAAAATCTGTTTCAGTTCTTTAATGGCAATAATTTTCAGCAACATCATCGCAATCTCATGTTTGATTTTCTAAGTAGGGACTTGGGTATATTTTATTTCAACCCTAAACTGTAAATGTAGTTTTTGAGTGTTGTGAGTTGCTTCTTTTGAGGTTACTTACCAGATCCTGTGCTCCATCCTGTGCACATAATGTTACAAAATCTAAAAGACAAAAGCATAAGAATGCAGATTAGAACATGTATGAATAGGAAAGGCTGGGAGGGGATATGGGCCAGGAGAAGGCAGGTGGGACTAGTTCAGTTTGGGATTATGTTCGGCATGGGCTGGTTAGACCCAAGAGTCTGTTTTCCATGCTGTATGACCCTATGACCCTGTATAGGAAGGTATCTGCTCGGATTGTTAAAAATGTTGCATGCATGGGTATTTTGATAGGAAGAGTTGTTGACTTTTAAGATACTACCTCACAAGAATGTCTATAAGACTGTTGAATATTTCCAGTTGTGCTTAGTTGGCAACACTGAATGGTGAAAATTCTGGATTCAAGCAACACTCCACCATCAGAGAACAGAAGAATTGCTTTACATTTATGTCTAGAACTGAGGGAGTGCAGCATTGTCAGAGGTTCTTCATTCAGTCAAATAGAAACTAGTTTATAGTCAGTACAATTTGAAGGGATCCTTCAGAGAAGAGTTGGGTACCTTTGGAGTGTATTTGGGTAAGCAGTTTCAACACGGGAGTTATACTGTCTGTGAGGCATTGTAATGTATAAATTGGCTTTTACTTAACTCATCAGTTAAGTCCCGAGGGTCAGCAATAGTTCTGCAATTTTGATACCCTTGCTTTCTTTTGCTAAAAAAAAATCTCATTGCATCTCATAAATTTTATTAAACTACCAGTTTATAGTCTTCACCAAAGATTTACAAAGATGTTGCCAGGGTTGGAGGGTTTGAGCTACAAGGAGAGGCTGAATAGGCTGGGGCTGTTTTCCCTGGAGTGTCAGAGGCTGAGGGGTGACCTTATAGAGGTTTATAAAATCATGAGGGGTATGGATAGGGTAAATAGGCAAAGTCTTTTGCCCGGGGTGGGGGAGCCCAGAACTAGAGGGCATAGGTTTAGGGTGAGAGGGGAAAGATATAAAAGAGACCCATGTGGCAACGTTTTCACGCAGAGGGTGGTACGTGTATGGAATGAGCTGCCAGAGGAAGTGCTGGAGGCTGGAATAATTGCAACATTTAAAAGGCATTTGGATGGGTATATGAATAGGAAGGGTTTGGAAGGATATGGGCCGGGTGCTGGCAGGTGGGACTAGATGAGGTTGGGATATCTGGTCGGCGTGGACAGGTTGGGCTGAAGGGTCTGTTTCCATGCTGTAGATCTCTATGACTCTAATTCGACTGACGGTACTTTAAAATAAACAACACCAATTTGCGATTGTACAAGTCATTGGTGAGGCTTCTTCTGGAGTGTTGTGTCTGGTTCAGGTCGCCCTGTTATGGGAAGGGTATTATTGAGCCGGAGAGGGTTCCAGGAATGGAAGGTTTGAACCATAAGGAGGGGCTGGGACTGTTTTTTTCAGTGGAGCATAAGAGGCTGAGGGGTGACTTTATAGAGGTTTAGAAAATCATGAGGGGCATAGATAATGTGAATGGCAGGTATCTTTTCTATAGGATGTGGGATTTCAAGGAAAGGGAACATATTTTAAAGGTGAGAGGAGCAAGATTTTAAAAAAGGCCATGAGGGGCAATTGTTTCACACAGAGTGGTTCGTGTGTGGAATGCACATCCAGAGGAAGTGGTTGATGTGGGTGCAGTTACAATGTTTAAAAGATATTTGGATAATTACGTGAACAGGAAAGGTTTGGAGGGATATGAGCCAAGTGCAGACAGGGAGGACTAGTTTAGTTTGGGATTATGATTGGCATGGACTGGTCAGATGAAAGGGTCTGTTTCTGTGCTGTATAACTCTGTGACTCCATGACTCTTATTATGCATTTTGAAAAATTTCATTGAAACAGTTGTATTTTTACCCTAATCTGCCATTTGGGAAAACCAGCAAGAATGCTTGGAACATTGGCTTTAAACTCTTAAAAAAAAAATCCTATCACTCAATAAAATTCACTACAGTGATATCGTCGAGGAGATACAACTATCTTTTCAACCTGTTCGTAGGATACTTACCTGGTTAATATTTAATATTAACTTTGATAACAATGAGAGTTAAGTGCCTGATATAACAGTCAGTAAAATACATTTCCAACATGCTTTGTGACACCACTCCCATCCAACTTAAAACCCAATGTATCCCAACAGTTGAGGCATCTCAGGTATTCACAAATTAATATCACAAATAGAATAGAACCATAGCGCAGAATGGTACAGCAAAGATGAACCTCCTTTGAATCCTCCCACTTCCTCCAGACCAAAGGGGTAGCCATGGGCACACGTATGGGCCCCAGATATGCCTGTCTCTTTGTTGACTACGTAGAACATCTTCCGTAATTACACCGGCACCAATCCCCACCTCTTCCTCCGCTACATCGATGACTGCATTGGCGCCACCTCGTGCTCCCGCGAGGAGGTTGAGCAATTCATCAACTTCACCAACACATTCCACCCTGACCTTAAATTTACCTGGACCATCTCTGACACCTCCTTCCCCTTCCTGGACCTCTCCATCTCCATTAATGATGACCGACTTGACACTGACATTTTTTACAAACCCACCGACTCCCACAGCTACCTGGATTACACCTCTTCCCACCCTACCTCCTGCAAAAAATGCCATCCCGTATTCTCAATTTCTCCGCCTCCGCCGTATCTGCTCCCAGGAGGACCAGTTCCACCATAGGACACACCAGATGGCCTCCTTCTTTAGAGACCGCAATTTCCCTTCCCACGTGGTTAAAGATGCCCTCCAATGCATCTCGTCCACATCCCGCACCTCCGCCCTCAGACCCCACCCCTCCAACTGTAACAAGGACAGAACACCCCTGGTGCACACCTTCCACCCTACCAACCTTCACATAAACCAAATCATCCGCCGGCATTTCCGCCACCTCCAAACAGACCCCACCACCAGGGATATATTTCCCTCCCCACCACTTTCCGCCTTCCACAAAGACCGTTCCCTCCATGACAACCTGGTCAGGTCCACACCCCCCTACAACCCACCCTCCCATCCTGGCACCTTCCCCTGCCACTGCAGGAATTGCAAAACCTGCGCCCACACCTCCTCCCTCACCTCTATCCAAGGCCTTAAAGGAGCCTTCCACATCAATCAAAGTTTTACCTGCACATCGACCAATATCATTTATTGTACCCGTTGCTCCCGATGCGGTCTCCTCTACATTGGGGAGACTGAACGCCTCCTAGCATAGCACTTTAGGAAACCACACCGCCCTTTGGCCCAACATTTCAACTCCCCCTCCCATTCAACCCAACCAAACCTCTGAAGAGCATCCCACCCAGATCCACCTCTATCCCTGTAACTTTGCATTTCCTATGGCTAACCTACCTAGCGTGCACATCCTTGAACACTATGGACAGTTTCCCATCGCCAATGGAGGTCCTGGGCCTCCTTCACTGCCGCTCCCTCACCACCAGACGCCTGGAGGAAGAACGCCTCATCTTCCGCCTCGGAACACTTCAACCCCAGGGCATCAATGTGGACTTCAACAGTTTTCTCATTTCCTCTTCCCCCACCTCACCAAGTTCCAAACTTTCAGCTCCGCACTGTCCCCATGACTTGTTCTACCTGCCTATCTTCTTTTCCACCTATCCACTCGACCTTCATCCCCTCCCCCACTCACCCATTGTACTCTATGCTACTTTCTCCCCACCCCCACCCTCTTCTAGCTTATCTCTCCACCCTTCAGGCTCTCTGCCTTTATTCCTGATGAAGGGCTTTTGCCCGAAACGTCGATTTTACTGCTCCTCGGATGTTACCTGAACTGCTGTGCTCTTCCAGCACCACTAATCCAGAATCTGGTTTCCAGCATCTGCAGTCATTGTTTTTACCTTTTACAAAGATGAACATGTGTTAGCCCATTGAGTCTGTCCTTTCCCTTTCAAAGAGCAAGAGTCTTATGCCCTTTTTCCCACTCATTCCCCATGCTCTCACTAAAATCTATAAAATGTTATTCAAGGATATATCCATTGTCAAATGATGGTTTGGTCATACACAACGCAGTTCTAGCTGAAGAAAATCACATTTTTTAAAGCTTCATGTTTTGCCACTCATTGTAATTCTCACATCGAGGGCTATTTTACAAAAGTTGCCTCATCACAGGATTACATTTAACGTTGGGCATGGTGCTGTGGTGTTTGCTTACATGGACTACTTGGGTACTGTCAGCTCCTGCTTGTTTCAAACAACTGAAAGGATATGCCTTTTTATACGATATTTGGTCTTTGCCTGAAAAACATATGGCCTCCTTGTTGATTATCACACAGGAATTGAAAGGTATATCCCACATCATTAACTGCTGAGAGAGAAAGGATGTCTGTTTCATTTTACCTGTTAGGCTGAAGAGGCATTCTGTCCATCACACAGATATTTAATGCGGCAGGTGGAACCACAGCATCCCTATAGTGTGGGAGCAGACCATTCAACCCAACCAAACCTCTGAAGAGCATCCCACCCAGATCCACCCCTATCCCTGTAACTTTGCATTTCCTATGGCTAACCTACCTAGCCCGCACATCCTTGAACACTGTGGACAGTTTCCCATCGCCAACCCACCCTAACCTGCACATTTCTGGACTGCAGGAAGAAACCGGAGCACCCGAAGGAAACCCAGGCAGACACAGGGAGAATGTACAAACTTGACAGAAGCAGTCAGAATCGAACCCGGCTCCCTGGCGCCGTGAAGAAGCAGTGCTCATCACTGAGCCACTGTGCCAGCTCATTGAAATGTGGATTTCAATGATAGTCCGACGCTAGGTAAGTCAGCCATATGTCACAATGAAGGACAGATCTTAGAACCATAGAATCTTACTGTACAGTAGGAGGCCATTCGACCCATTGCACCTGTACTGGCTGCTGAAAGAGCTACCCAGCTCGTCCCACTCTGCAGCCCTTTTTCCGTAACCCTCTAACCCCTCCAACTTCTTGAAACAAGGAAAGTATTCAACCTATTTACACTTGCAAACCTCACAACGCAGTGCCCAACATTAAGTGTGATTGGGAAACATTTGCTATGTAATTCTGATTATGTGACGAATTACACTAACAACCAATTTTTGATTATCTGTTGGGTTTGCACTTTGACTCATTCATCCATTCTTGAAGCTAGATATGTTAAGACACAAGCCTTGCAGATAGAAAGAACACAAACTGAACCAGTTTCAACTTAACAAAGTAAGTCACAGTTATTTTTAGGATAATTTCTCTGAGCAATGCCCAGGATCAAATTGCCTGGTTGAAAGTTTAATGAAACCTTGGCAGTTAACTGTCAATCATCCAGAACCAGGTTTGCTCGCTGAGCTGTAGGTTTGATATCCAGACGTTTCATTACCTGGCTAGGTAACATCATCAGTGGCGACCTCCAAGTGAAGCGAAGCTGTTGTCTCCTGCTTTCTATTTATATGTTGTCCTGGATGGGGTTCCTGGGGTTTGTGTTGATGTCATTTCCTGTTCGTTTTCTGAGGGGTTGATAGATAGTATCTAGATCTATGTGTTTGTTTATGGCCTTGTGTTTGGAGTGCCAGGCCTATAGGAATTCTCTGGCATGTCTTTGCTTAGCCTGTCCCAGGACAGATGTGTTGTCCCAGTCGAAATGGTGGTTTTTTTCATCCGTGTGTAGGGCTACGAGGGAGAGAGGGTCGTGTCTTTTTGTGGCTAGCTAGTGTTCATGTATCCTGGTGGCTAACTTTCTTCCAGTTCATTCTACAGCTTAGAGATAATTTGCTAACTAATCAGCATTTTCTCTCATACAATATAATAATATACAATGGGTTTGCTATTTGCATTAGCTTTTCTTGTGAATTGTCCTAATGGGTGCAAGACTAATTTTTTACAGCAACATTCATATCCATATTTCTGGAATTGTATGGCATTTCAAGAGTAAGAGGCATGTTTTTCAGTTGAGATGAGAGAAATTTAAAAAAGACACGAGGGGCAATTATTTTCACGCATGTGAAATGAACTTCCTGAGGAAGTGGTGGATGCGGGCTCAGTTACAACACTTAAAGGACACTTGGATAAGTACAGGAATAGGAAAGGTTTAGAGATATGGGCCAGGAGCAGGCAAATGGGACTAGTTTAGTTTAGGATTATGGTCGGCATGCACTGGTTGGACTGAAGGGTCTGTTTCCATGCTGTATGACTCTATCGCTCTATGACTAAAAAAACTCTTAAAAGACAGAAATTGTAATTATCGACCAAGATGGGAACTTTGTTCAATAGAAGAGCAAACATAAAGCAATACCTTCTGATAAATCAGATGCAATTGACTGAAAGGTAAATCCTTGTGAAAATAGATTTACAAGGTCAATAAATGAGTTAGGACAGGTGTAATGGTTGAGAAATCTGATTTGAGGACTTTCTTTCTGAATCAAAATGCAGGTGTCAACCTGGAAATTTCTCAATCATTTCAAAATCAGAATCTTGGTAATTTTGCGGGTCTTCATAACTACATATAGGTAATATATTATTTTCCAGTGTAACAAAAATCAGATTTACTTACTATCCACAGAGGTGATTTCTGAAATAACTCTGTCTGGTCTGCAAAACAAGAAAAGGAAAGAACTCAGCCACATTTGCTCTCACAGAAATGTGGGTGTATTTAAAGCAGTCATGATTTGGAGATGCCGGTGTTGGATTGGGATGTACAAAGTTAAAAATCACACAGTACCAGGTTATAGGCCAACAGGTTTATTTGGAAGCATTAGCTTTCAGAGCGCTGCTCCTTCATCAGATGGTTGTGAAGAATAGGTATCCTATACTCCACAACCACCTGGTGACGGAGCAGCACTCCGAAAGCTAGTGCTTCCAAATAAACCTGTTGGACTATAATGTGGCGTTGTCTGATTTTTAACGATATATTTAAAGCAGAGGGAAGACCATTCAGCCCATCGTGTCTATTGAGATAAGGTGAGTTTCCTGGCCGACTCTAACTTCCCAACCCTTGACCTTTAACTTTGTCGAATAGGGGGGGCACCTCAAGTGCATTGATAAGGAGACCCTTCTCAAGTCTGAGAAGAGTTTCAGGCTTCTCCACCCTTCCAGAAAATGGGTTGCAGGGAACCTGCATGAAAAGGATTTGCTGCTAAACTGTCGACGGATCTGTCAACCACTTCAACTGCAAACAGAGTGCATTTCTTAATCGCTAAATGTGTATCTGCTGATGCTCACTCACCGTTGAGCCCACTGAGCACCTACAAAGGGATATAACAAAATAGTGGATTACAAAAAACATTTTTTATTACTAAAATCTTATTATTCATCAATGCCAGTTTTGTGCATGGAGCTGTAGTAACTACACTTCAGAATAATCAATGACACAAAATTATTTACTACACACGACAGACAAAATAAAGACAGTAAATGTGCAAATGATTGTCTTTAATTCATTATTTTCCCCCAAAATGTGTCAGCAGAAAGCATAGAACAAGGGGCAGCTTAAAAGAAGTTCTGAGAGTGTTTGATGGTGGTAATGGATAAAACATTTCTGATCGTGAAGTTTACCAATAAATAGGTAGTTGCCAATAAGTGCAGCAAGGAGAAACTGATTCAACAACAGCATGGCCAAACTATTGCTGTGAGTTGGAGCAGTTGAGGTAAACTGCTGAGTTGCACTTACGTGAATGCTAGACAAGTACTTCAGAAAGAAAGCATTGGAGGTTGGGTTGAAACAGTGAGATGAAATGGGTGGGAGAAGGCTCAGGCAGCTGTCAGAATGCTGCAGTCAGAATAGACAGGCAGGAGGCTGGGAGAACACAGCACGCCAGGCAGCATCGGGAGGTGGAGAAGCTAACGTTTCGGGTGTTACACCCAAAACATTGTTCACCACCTCCTGAAGCTGCCTGCCTTGCTATGTTCTTCCAGCCTCCTGCCAGTCTATTTTGGATTCCATCACCTGCAGTTTTCTTTTTCTCTAACTAAGTCTGCTCCCGTCAGACAGAATGGATATATTCTGTGTGGCAACGCATTTATGATTATTAATACTTTAAATTTTGGGCCATGGGAAAAATCAGCATGCCCTCCAGCAGAAAGGCCTGCAAGACTAGTGAAGAGCTATAATGAAGCATGCTGGGAATTTTGGTCAAGCCAGTTTAAACTCTGACTTCAGTTAAAGCTGCAGCCAGAATATGTTGTGATGCAGTTTCCAGTGTTGACCAAAGAAGGAAAGTGTTATGTGGTCTCTAGACATGCTGTCACCACTACTACCTTAAATAGAGTGTAGCTGTTTACAACTTGCTGTAAACACTTGGAAACTGTTAACCAGTAAATTCCATTGACTGGGATTGAACAATATAATCCAGCTATGGTTTATTTCATTGGTTGAGGGCCAGACAGGAGTCTGCTGGCAGAGCACAATGTTCTTTCGAGGCAGGTTAACAAAACAAAGGATTTATTTTTGTAGGAGGAGCCTTTAAGACCTCACTTCAAAAGTCTGGCCTTAAAGTGACTTTCAGAGAAAGCAAATAACAATGAGGCAAGGTCGACACTGAGAGCAAAAGTTGGCCACTTCAACCGAATCAGGGTTTGACTCAAGCTGAACTTAGAGTTAAAGTTAGGGTTAAATGTGAACTCAGTGAAGTCAGGCAAAGTTGAAGTTAAGGTTGATGACGTAAGAAGTAAATGTTGCAGCTCAAATATGTCTTACATTGAGGCATAGAATCATACAGCATGGAAACAGACCCTTTGATCCAAACAATCCATGCCAAACATAATCCCAAACTAAACTAGTCCCACCTGCCTGCTCCTGGCCCATATCCCCCCAAACCATTCCTATTCATCTAGTTAACTAAGTGTCTTTTAAATGTTATAACTGTGCCTATATCTACCACTTCCTCAGGAAGCTCACGCCACCAGTGAATCACACTCTGCTAGAACATTTATCCCTCTTGTCCTTTTTTAAATCTCTCTCCTCTCACCTTAAAAGTATTCCCCCAGTCTTGAAATCCCACATCCAAGGGAAAAAGACACCTACCATTAACTCTATATATACCCCTCATGAGTATATAAACCTCGAGAAGGCCACCTCTCAACCTCCTACACTCCAGTGAAAGAAATCCCAGCCTATCCAGCCTTTATTTATCACCTAAACCTTCCATATTCGGCAACATCCTCATAAATCTCTTCAGAAGTCTCTCCAGCTTAATAATACCCTTCCTATAATTGGGAGTTAAAGATATGAGGAACTTGTTTAGTTAGATTCTGAGTCAGTTCCCTGTCATTTGTCTGCCACATATGGGAAGAATATCTGAGTAAGAAGTTTTGAGTTGTCCTTTTGAGGAACAGGTGTTGGCATCCCCTGCTGGCCATCGATAAGGAGTGACCTTAAGTTGTTCTGAAGTCAGATCACCAGGCTTGGTAGATTGATCAGCAACTGGAAGTAAATCGGGCGTTTGCTGAGTGTAACAAACAACCTACAGAATTTGTGAAGTGAATCTGGTCCTTTCTCGTATCGCTTAGAGGATGCTTAGAGAATTAAGAGTCATAGAGGTGTATAGTAGGGAAACAGACCCTTCAGTCCAACCCGTCCATGCTGACCAGATATCCCAACCCAATCTAGTCCCATTTGCCAGCACTTGGCCCATATCCCTCCAAACCGTTCCTATTCATATATCCATCCAGATGCCTTTTAAATGTTGCAATTGTACCAGCCTCCACCACTTTCTTTGGCAGATATCATATCCATCACTCTCTGTGCGAAAAAATTGCCCCTTAGGTCCCTTTTATATCTTTTCCCTCTCACCCTAAACCTATGCCCTCTAGTTCTGGACTCCTCCAACCCAGGGAAAAGACTTTATCGATTCATCCTATCCATGCCCCTCATGAATTTATAGACCTCTGTAAGGTCACTTTCCCACATTAAACTCCATTTGCCACCTCTCAGCCCAGCTCTGCAAGTTATCTGTGTCCCTCTATAACTTGCAACACCATTCAGCACTGTCCACACTTCCACCGAACTTAGTTTCATCGTCGAATTTTAAGAGTGAAGAATGGCAGATCTCCAAGTATGGTCGGAGATACTAAAGAAGTATCTAAATAAAAAAGGTGGCCTGAGTGCTTGTGCATTACAGTAAGTTAGTAACGGGTCTGGGATCCACAGTTCAGAAATAGTGTGAGAGGCCTACAGCGCAGAGAAAGGCCCACGCCAAACAAAATGTCCATCCACGCTAACCCCATTTCCCTGCACTTGGCCCATATTCTTCTAATCCTTCCCTATCCATGTTTTTGCCCAAATGCCTTTCAAATGTTGTTAATGTACCTGCCTCAACCACTTCCACTGGCAGCTCATTCCATATGTGTACCACCCACTGTGTAAAAAAAAGTTGCCACTCAGGTTCCCTTTTATTCTTTCCCCTCTAACCTTAAACGGAGGCCCTTGATTCCCCAAAACCTGTGAAAAGGACTGAGTTCACCCACCCTATCCACGCCTCTCATGA
The DNA here is from genome assembly GCF_047496795.1 of Chiloscyllium punctatum. Classification (NCBI taxonomy): domain Eukaryota; kingdom Metazoa; phylum Chordata; class Chondrichthyes; order Orectolobiformes; family Hemiscylliidae; genus Chiloscyllium; species Chiloscyllium punctatum. The sequence continues at coordinate 32,798,016 of NC_092768.1, forward strand.
TCTTATACACTCCTGTAAGATTCCCCCCCTCCGTCTCCCACGCTCGAAAGAAAGAAATTCCTAGCTTATCCAACCTGTCCCCGATAACTCAGACCGTTGAGTCCTGGCAAACATTGTGAAGAAACAGAGAGAGCAAAGGAAACGCGCTACCAGGTTTAGTGAGGCAACAGCAATAGTCATTTTGCTTGCAGAGATACAAAGTAAAATATTACATGAAGACAATGAGAGATGTCTTCATGTGAGGAAAATTATCTGGACAGATGGAAAGTTAGGTGGAAAAGTAGTGGACCAGGAGCAAAGGAATCAGATGAATGTGTTGTATGTGGACCAGTTTCTGATGCAGTTTGAGAAGTATACAGTGCATATAGTGATCAAGATGCGGCCAAACAGAATGTAAATGAATTGAATGGAAACTGGATCAATTTGCAGGCCGACGTGAAAGTTCTGTATCAAGTAGACAGAGGAAGTTAAATCTCTGTGACTGACCATTCAAAGTTACACTGACCCTCTGAAGTGTAACCCACCCAGACCCATTCCCATATCCTATTACTGTACATTTACTGCCAACTAATGCACTAAGTTTACACACATCCCTGAACACTACTGGCATTTAGCACAGCCAATTCACCCTGACATGCTCACCTTTGGATTGTAGGAAGAAACCAGAGCACCCAGAGAAAGCCCACACAGACACGGGGAGAATGTGCAAACTCCACCCAAGGCTGGAATCGAACCCAGGTCCCAGGCATTGTGAGGCAGCAGTACTAACCGCTGAGCCACCATGAAATCCCAGCTATCAATAGAGAAAGGAATAATGCCTGAACTTGGGACTGTTCAGTCTGAGGGCAATGGTGATTATAGAGTAGGTTGGGAAAGTTAGAAAAGAATGCTCAGTGAGTACTGATGACTGGTGACCCCCAACTCCCTTTCCTGAGACACTGAAGCCCTCAGCACCCGTGAAACCTGCTCTCGCACCAATGATTCTGTGACTGCCAATCGCACAGAAAGTGAGGACTGAGAGTAATCACCTACACAACCCCCCTTGTGGTAACACAGTTAAGGGAAATTGCTAATAAGATTTTGTGCGGCTTTAAGAGGTTATTTTGTTCCTTTTTTTTGAAAGAGGGGGTTTAAGACAGAGGCATCGAGCTGTCTAGTTGGAAAGCCAGTAGAGTAAACAGCTTGTGAGGCCTTGGGTGTTTTCAAGGTTGGAACAATAAAAACAGCCTGAATGGGTGTGTTCAAGCTCCCACAGAACGAGGACTTTTAGTTTTAGCTTTCAGCAGTTGCTATTGGGGTCTTAAAGAAGTGAAAGCTATTTTTCCCTTCTCTTGGTTACAGCCATAAGCTGGGGGGAGTATCTGCCTGTCACTGGAGTTACATGTGAGACCATTTGTGTATGAATTTGCCTTTTACCAAAGGTGTGTTTATGCGATGTTGCTATATTGGAACAGTTAATTAATAATAGTTACTGTATGTATCGTTCTGTTAAGTTTTCCAATAGAGTGATGTTATTCCAATTCCATTTTTGTTTTGTTGCATTTTAACTATAGTGGATGAATAAAGTCTGCTTTACTTTAAGTCTGACAGTTTGACCAAATGAATTGCATCTGGAACGGAACACCTTACACTTACCTTTAAAATAAGAAAATAAGTTAGGGTCTGGACTATCTTCTGAGTATGTTGAGGCAGTTTGGTTTGATCCATCACAGTTTCCACTTTTCAAACCCTTTTGAATTTTTTCTAAAAGCACTCATCAGCAAAGACTTTTATATGGCCTCGCTGATAGAGAAGTAAAGTTAATGCTAGTGTGTGTGTGAGCCCTGTGATTCAGTCTGCTTTACCCACTGCTCAGCTTGAAGAATTGGGAGATATGAAGGAAGCTATATTTACCGTGATACGTGAGAACAGAGGGGATCCAATAGATGGTTTAAACAGATATAGTCAAACAAAAGAGAGAGCCTCTGCTAAATATGCAGGTCAGTTATGGATTCATTTCACTCATGTTTTTGGAGAAATGGATCATGCTAGCTTAACTGTACGCGATTATTCTAAATGGTTAAGATCTTTAGTAGTGCGTGTTTTGGAATGGAGGAAGAAGATGGGTGACGATTTTGACCCAGAGATGGTGCACATGATGAGATATGGACAGTATGGCAATGGTTCGAGCTTGGGTGAAGGACATTAAAGAGATGAGCAAAGGGAGTAAGAGTGCCAATCAGATACATCAACCTTAAGAATACAAATGCAAATGCTCACACCACAATATCTCACAACCTTAACATCTGCCAAACAGCAACAAGATACATGTCCTTACCTTTCGTTCTGCGTAACTTCACACAGTAGACCACGAAAATGAACAAGAAAGCCACGTGCACCAGAGCACTGATCAACAGGAATGACCATAGGGTCATGGCACCTTTTGTTTTCGCTACAAAGAAAGAGACTAAAGTCAGATAGCAGCGCAGGTCAAGGCAGGAGGCCATTCAGCCCCTTGCATCCAGTCAACCATTTGGTTAGATCATGGCTGATCTAAACCTGAACTCAATCTGCTCAGCTATTTATGGACCCCATTTTAACCCTGCCTTGTGATATCCATCAACCCTGCCTTTGCAAGTTTCAGTGCTTTCAGTCTTTCCAAGGAGGGTTCCAGATTCCCACCCAGCTTCGCAACCAAATCTGCTAGGTGTCTTCATTGCTTAATTAGCGATCTCTGATTTTGAGATCACATTCCATAGTTCTTGATGCTCCCATGAAAAGAAACATTTTTCTCCCTTTTTATGAACTCAAAAACTGTGCGACAGCTTAAACACCAAGCTCCTGTACCACACTGGTGACTCAAGATTGTGATCTACCAAGGCTAACATATCCTTCCTGATTTAAAACTGCATGCCTTACTCCAAATGTGGTTCGTGTCATTTCAAGCAATGGAGGAATATTCTCTCCCCATTTGCATTCCGTAATGTGACGATTGCTTCCAATCGCATATTTAATTAATTGTTATTCCTGCAACTTCAGAATACTTTTCTCAGTTAACTTTCAAAATGACAATCAGGTTTCTCTTCGGGAATACTGTGTGTAGTTCTGGTCACCGTGTCACAGGAAGGATATTATTAAACTGGAGGTAGTTCAAATGAGATTTACAGGAATGTTGCCAGGTGTGGAAGGTTTGAGTTATAAAGAAAGGTGGGGTAGTCTGGGACTTTTTTCCCCCAGAGCGTAGGACATTGAGAGGTGGCTTTAAAGAGGTTTATATAATCATGAGGGGTTGAGATGGTAGGTGTCTATTCCCTAGGGTAGGGGATTTCAAGATTAGAGGGCATATTTCGAAGGTGAGAGGAGAGAGAGTTTAAAAAAAAGACATGAGGGGCAAATTTTTTTATACAGTGTGTGGAATGAACTTCCAGTGGAAGTGGATGCAGGTCGTGTTACAATGTTTGAAGGACATTTACATAAGTACATGAATAAGAAATGCTTGGAGGGATGTGGGCCTAGCGCAGGCAGATGGGACTAATTTACTTTAGGATTATGGCCATCATGGATTGGTTGGACTGAACGGTCAGCTTCCATGCTGTATGACTATGACTCGATGACTTTATTGTTTCCATTCACATATTTAATTAGCTGTTAATTCTGCAATTTAAGAATTTTCAGAATAATCTTGCAAGTTAATTTTCAAAATGGTAATCAGGCTGCGATGTAAAATATAGAATTCTTGCTTGACGGTTATAATCTGGGAGAGTGGATAATCCACATCCTCGTGGCAGGAGGAGATGAAAAGTTGCAAAAGGCTGATCATATCTTCACAGCTAATTTAGAATAGAATCCCTACAGTGTGGAAGAAGGCCATTCAGCCCATTGAGTCCATGCTGAACTGCCGAAGAGCAGACCAATCCCTTACCCTGTCCCTCTAAACCTGCATTTCCCAAGACTAATTCACCTAGTCTGCACATCCCTCGATACTACGGACAACTTCCCATGGCCATTCCACCTAACCTGCACATCTTTGGATTGGGAGGAAACCAGAGCACCCAGAGGAAACCCACGCAGACACAGGGAGAATGTGCAAACTCCACACAGAAGTTAATACTAATCGTTGCAACCTGCTGGACTATAACCTGCTGTTGTGTGATTTTTAACTTTGCAAAAGTAAGGACTGCAGAGGCTGGAAATCAGAGTCGAGATTAGAGTGGTGCTGGAAAAGCACAGCAGGTCAGGCAGCACCCGAGGAGCAGGAGCAGGAGCAGTCCTGATGAAGGGCTTTTGCCTGAAATGTCAATTTTCCTGCTCCTCGGATGCTTCCTGACCTTCTGTGATTTTTAACCTTGTCCAACACCGGCACTTCAACATAATTACTTGTAGAAGATTGTATTTATGTATAACTGAGGTATTATGAAGGTCTGATAACTGAACACACCCCCACTTAACTTCAGCAGGAAGAGCTAGAAAAAAGTTGCCTGTTGCACTGATTCTCATACCATGCATGTTTAGATTAGATTACTTACAGTGTGGAAACAGGCCGTTCGGCCCAACAAGTCCACACCGACCTGCAGTCAAAGACTGCACACCGAACTGCAACAGACCACACCGAAGCGCAACCCACCCATTCCCCTACATTTACCCCTTTACCTAACACTAAGGGCAATTTAGCATGGCCAATTCACCTGACCTGCACATCTTTGTGACTGGGGAGGAAACCCACACAGACACGGGGAGAATGTGCAAACTCCACACAGACAGTCGCCTGAGTCAGGAATTGTGAGGCAGCAGTGCTAACCACTGTGCCACCGTGCCGCCCTAATGAAGGGCTTTGTTATTGGCCAATGTTATTGGCAGGCAAGTGAATCGGTTACCTCTCACGGTGAGCTGTGTTCCTGCTCCATATTCCTCACCCAGTTCCATGATTTTCACACTGCAATAATACATCCCGGAATCAGTCACTTTCAGCTCCTTCAGCAATAGCGAGGCATCTCGGCCGTTAAAAAAATCCTCTTGGGATCTGTGCACCCGCCCTCTGTACTCTGCCGTCTGACCAGAAACTTCTGTGCCATTCCTTCCACCCTTCAGCCATCTGTAAGAGCCTATTGGCCGGGAGACATTGCCCGTCCATTTGCAGGGGATGAGGACTGATTGTGTCTCCTCCACCAGAATCCTGGGAAGTTTCTGAACAACGTGGAACGTCTCAGCGCCAATTCCTGAAAGTTAGAGGGGAGGGAGTGATTGGAAGTTGGAACTGTGAGAGGCAGTCTTGCATGGAGGCTTACATTGATCACAACTTTATGATAAATAAGAAAATTACCAGCGCAATGAGAGAAATGTGCAGTAGCATTTACTTAACTGTTTTATCACTTAGTGAGACGCACTCTGTCTGAAAGGGCAGATTCGATCACAACTCTGAGCAAGGAAGCTGACTGCACCCTTCAAAAGGAAGTCCATTGAGAAAGGATTGTGGTCCAATTAGAAAGCGCTTTGAAAAAAAACCTTGTGCTGATCCCAGGAATGAAAGGCTTATCGTATGAGGAGCCTTTTGAAGAATTTGGGACTATATTCAATGGAGTTTAGAAGGATGAGGGGTGGGGGGGGCAGGGTGCGATCTGATTGAACCTTGCCGAGGACTGAACAGCCCGACAGAATGGACGTTGGGAAGATGTTTCCCTTGGCGGGAGAGACTAGGACCTGAGGGCACAGCCTTAGAGTAAAGGGAAGACCTTTTAGACCGGAGATAAGGAGAAACTGCTTCAGCAAATCTATGGAATTCATTGCCATAGAGGGTTATGGAGGCCAAGTCATTGAGTATATTTAAAACAGACATAGATAAGGGGATATTGTCTGCCAAGGGGACCAAAGGTTATAGGGAGAAAACAGGAAAATAGGTTTAAAAAACAATCAGCCATGATAGAATGGGGTAGCAGATTCAATGGGCCAAATGGCCTAATTTCATCTCTTATTGTCTTATGAGCCAAATTTGGCAAACGGGACTACGTCAGATTGGGATATCTGGTTAGCGTGGACGAGTTGGACTGAAGGTTCTTTTTCTGTGCCGTATAATTCTATAAATGCTGAACAAAAAGGTTTTGCAACAGCCGAGGGAGGTCGTGGTGAGGTTGTGGCAGATTACAGAGTAAGCGAGACTGTTGAGCAGTGTCTTTGCACTGAGTCTGATTTGCTTGTCCATCGCACTGTTCACTCTTGCCTTTACCTGCACAGTCACCAGACACCAACCCGTAAAATTTTGTAAACAACGGAATGCTACTTACCCGAGAAGGCAGCCAATATCCAGAGGATGGGGCTTGTGTTCATCCTGCTTCAGTGATGAACAAATAAATTGCACAGTAAGTGAAATTAATACTCATAGTAGAGGCAACTAAAAACTCCTCATTGTAATTGGTTTTCAATTCATTCACAAGATGGCAGCATCGCTGCCTTGGCCAACATTTATTGCAAAGAGGGGCAGTTGAGATTCACAAGTAGGCCAGACCAGTGTAGTACGGCAGTTTCTTTCCCTCGGATGCATTGGATGGGCTTTTCCCAGGTCACCATTTGACTTTTAATTCCAGATTTTATCTTGAAGAAAAAGGATCCAATGTGCCACTCAAGCCCATGTCCTCAGTGATTAGCTGGGATCTCTGGATTAGCAGTCCAATGATAACAGCACTCGGCCATCACCATCCCACTCGAGATGGTCGAAGCCATTATGGATGTTGATTGGGGTCTCGGGTTCCCACTGTCGGTGCTACACAGCACCTACCCATCAGATTTCACCCAATCAGATTCTGTCCAATTGCGGCACGGAAACAGACCTTTCAGTCCAGCCAGTCCATGCTGAACATAGTCGCACACTAAACCATACCCACCTGCCTGCTCCTGGTCCATATCCCTCCAAACATTTCTAATTTATTCTGCCATTGTTAAATTGCCCCCAAGTGTACACACAATCCCATGAGAATGCATGCAAATTTAAGATGGTTATACATCAATGAAGGACTTTGGGGCCTAGGGCATCCTGAACTGAGAGCAAATAAATTCAACTTTGAGTCCGAACACAAAATTTCAACCTGCTGAGTCACCATCCATGACTTTCAATTTGTTTTTATTATTTTCATGAAGCTTCACATTCAGGAGCTTTCCCATTCCCAATGTGGAATATTCTCAACCACAAAACAATGCAATGAAACAAATACAAACAACAATACCTCGCAGCCAATTTTGCTCTTTCAGATTGAAGAAAAGCCTAAAAGGCAATAGGAAATGGTTACGCCAGTTAATGTTTCCTGACAGAAACTGCTGGAGAAGCTCAGCAGGTCTGGCAGCATCTGTGGAGAGAGAGATCAGAGATAATGCCTTGGATCCAGTGACTGCTCTTCAGAACTGATCATAGCTCGGAAAGTGCAGGTTTTGTTTTGTAAAAGATAGGGTGATGGGGGGGTGGTGGGGGGGGGGGGGAAGAGTCGGCGATAGGTGGGGATAGAGCCCAAAGACAGTGGAGAAAGATTTTCAAACAGGCATTTGAGGCAACTTTATTACACAGAGATTGATTTATGTGTGAAATGATCTTCCAGAGGAAGTGGTGGGTGCAGGTACAATTGTAATGATTAAAAGACATTCGCATAAGTAAAAGAATAAGAAACGGTTGGAGGGATATGGGCCAGGAGCAGGCAGGTGGGACTAGTTTAGTTTAGGATTATGGTCGCCATGGACTGATTGGACCGAAGGGTCTGTTCCCATGCTGTATGACTCAATGACTGTATAACAACTGGACAGCATCTGGTTACCAGGTTAATTGAAGACCCCTCACTCAGATTTAATAGGAGGGGAGCTAGGTGCTCCTGTGACTACAGTGGTAGTGTCCTAATATTGGAACCAGGAGAGTTGGCTCAAATCCCAGATGTGCCTGCAAATAGGTTGATATTGAAAATATTCACGCAGGATCTAGCCATTGTGGATGGACGTTGGCGCAGAAAGTTTGCTGGAATCTAAATTACAATGTGGAATGACATAACTATACAAATAATGTAACTACAGAGCATCTGGGCATCATAGAATCGAACAGCACAGTAACAGACCCTTTGGTCCAACTCATCCATGCCAACCAAATATCCTCAATTAATATAATCCCACTTATGTGCACTTAGCCCATATCCCTCTAAACCCTTCCTATTCATGTACCCATCCAGATGCCTTTTAAAGTTTGCAATTGTACCAGCCTCCACCACTTCCTCTGGCAGCTCATTCCATACACGCACCACCCTCTGCATGAAAACGATGCCCCTTAGGTCACTTTTAAATCTTTCCCCCCTCTCTCTCTCTAAGCCTGTGCCTTCTCGTTCTAGTTGGGAGAGGGTTCTTCTTTTCTGCCTATGAATGAAAGTCAAACCGTCCAAAAGAGATGTTTGGAAGCAGTTCTACAGCCATAAAGGGTGTCGATTAGAGTGGTGCTGGAAAAGTACAGCAGTTCAGGCAGCATCTTCTTCACCAGGGATGAAGGGCTTTTGCCCGAAACATCGATTTTCCTGCTCCTGGGATGCTGCCTAGCCTGCTGTGCTTTTCCAGCAGCCACTCTAATCTAGACTCTGGTTTCCAGCATCTGCAGTCCTCGTTTTTACCCATAAAGGGTGGCAGATGCTTGGAAACCTCTTCCACATGTTGACCAGTTGATAATTTTAGATAGGAGGCAGAATGTGGGCAGGTGATTGCCCTGCTGTGTTATCCCTGGATTGTTAACCCAGGGGACCCAGGTTCGAATTCCATCTTGGCGCAGAGGGTGGAATTTGATTTCAATTTTTATTTTAAAAAGTCTGGAATTAAAAATCCAGTGATGACCATGAATCCGTTGTCAGGGAGGGGGGGGAAAAAAAAGAAAATCTAGCTCACGAATGTCCTTTTGGGAAGGAAACTGCCATCCTTACCTGGTCTGGCTTCCACATAACTCCAGACCCACAGCAGTGAGATTGACTCTTAACTGCCCTCCCCATTCTCTGGGCAAATCCCCGTCGTTAAAAGCAAAATACTGCTGGATGCTGGAAATCTGACATTTTTTTTAACACAAAAGCCCAGAGAGCGCCGGAGAAACTCAGCAGATGTGTGCGTGGGGAGAGAGAGAGAGAGAGAGAGCCAGAGCAGAATGAACTTTTGGAGTCCTCTGAGGAAATAGCCACATACAAACCCATCTGTAACTCACTGAACAGTTGGACGCACTTGGGAAACCTGGTCAATAGTCCGGTTCATTTTGTCAAGAAATCAGAATCTTGATTTGAACTAAAACATCAGGGTGTGGAAAGGAGAAAAAAAAAATAAAACTTGCATTTTCTTTCCCGTCCAATTACACAAGAAAAAAATCGTCGGTGAAATCATCGCAAATTTTCCGCCGTTTTCGCTGAAGAAAAGCTGAATCTCTGAGAGCGAAAATTCACATTTCTCACTGGCTTCAGGGGATGAGATTTGACTGGTGTTACCTCCAGAGTGTACCGCACTGGCAGCAAGTGAAAATTTAAGTTAAACTGGACATTGCACCCCGTTCCCTGCTCGATGTAGAGAAAGGCAAATTCTAGATTCCAACTGTTGCTCTCTCTCTCTCTCCCCCCACACACAGACCTGCTGAATTTCCCTAGCATCCTCAGTGCCTCAGACCTGCACCGTCCCCAACATTACTTTGACTTTATTTAGAAAGAGAAAATCCACCCAGAGTTATTTTTTATTTTTAAAAAAAGACCCTCTCTTTATCCCGAGTGTTATTTCCAATGCGGCTCACCTTAATCCCAAATCCGCGTCTGTGTATTTCTACATTTTCCTTCCACGCCTAGAAGTTTGTAACTTTTCTTATTTTCCGACTCATGCAGTCACCCACATTTGGAAATCGCAGTCTCCTGTTAGTCTCCCCGGGAAGAGAGAGAGAGAGAGATCACCCTGTTTCTAACCCGAGCTCATCTACAGTCAGTTACTGAGATAACACCCTCCCCTCTTCCGGAGCCGCCACTCTGTGTGTGTGTGTCTGAGCGAAATTCCTCGCTCTCACCGGCGCTCACTCGCCGCCCGTTCCCCCAAATAAACACGCGAAGGGCCTGCTGTCTCTATTTTAATCCGGCCGGTCTCCAAAATAAACCTCTCCCCGCTCTGTTTCGACCAGAGGTAAAAGATAATCTCCGGCGGTTCTGTGGCTGAATTGATCGGAGGTGGGGGTGAGGGAGCTGGGAGATGTTATCAATTGCACAGAGGCGCTCAGGCAGACTCTCTCACACAGAAACAAAAATGTGACACCCAAACTCACACGCACACATACACTGACGTTTGCACACGGTGACAGAAAGGTTCCCATAAATCTGTACAATCTATAAAAAAAGAAAACACGTGCAGAAACTCAGGTCCAACTGGTCCACGCCGACCAGATATCCCAACCCAAACCAGTCCCATTTGCCAGCACACGGCCCATATCCCTCCAAACCCTTCCTATTCATATCCCCATCCAATTGCCTTTTAAATGCTGTAATTGTACCAGCCTCCACCACATCCTCTGGCAGCTTATTCCATACACGTACCACCGTCTGTGTGAAAAAGTTGACCCTTAGATCCCTTTTATATCTTTCCCCTCTCACCTTAAACTTATGCCCTCTAGCTCTGGACTCCCACACCCCAGGGAAAAGACCTTATCTATTTATCCTATCCATGCCCCTCATGATTTTGTAAACCTCTATAAGGTCACCCCTCAGCCTCCGACGCTCCAGGGAAAACAGCCCCAGCCTATTCAGCCTCTCCCGATAGCTCAAACCCTCCAAACCTGGCAACATTCTTGTAAATCTTTTCTCGACCCTTTCAAGTTTCACGACATCCTTCCGATAGGAAGGAGACCAGAACTGCACAGAATATTCCAAAAGTGGCCTGACCACTGTCCTGTACAGCCGCAACATGACCTCCCAACTCCTATACTCAATACTCTGACCTATAAAGGAAAGCATACCAAACGCCTTCTTCACTATCCTATCTACCTGCGACTCCACTTTCAAGGAGACATGAACCTGCACTCCAAGGTCTCTTTGTTCAGCAACCCTCCCTAGGACCTTACTATTAAGTGTATAAGTCCTGCTATGATTTGCTTTTCCAAAATACAACACCTCAAATTTATCAGAATTAAACTCCATCTGCCACTTCTCAGCCCATTGGCCCATCTGATCAAATTCCCCTTGTGCTCTGAGGTAACCTTCTTCGCTGTCCACCAAACCTCCAATTTTGGTGTCATCTGCAAACTTACTAACTATACCTTTTATGCTCACATCCAAATCATTTATATAAATGATGAAATACAGTGGACCCAGCACTGATTCTTGTGGCACTCCACTGGTCACAGGCCTCCAGTCTGAATAACATCCTCCACCACCACCCTCTCTCTTCTACCTTTAAGCCAGTTCTGTATCCAAATGGCTAGTTCTCCCTGTGTTCCATGAGATCTAACCTTGCTAATCAGTCTCCCATGGGGAACCTTGATGAACACCTTACTGAATTCCATGTAGATCATGTCCACCACTCTGCCCTAATCAGTCCTCTTTATAACTTCTTCAAAAAACTCAACCACATTTGTGAGACATGATTTCCCACTCAGTAAGCCATGATGACTATCCCTAATCAGTCCTTGCCTTTCCAAATACGTGTACATCCTGTCCCTCAGGATTCTTTCCAATAACTTGCTCACCACCGAGGTCAGGCTGACTGGTCTATAGTTCCCTGGCTTTTCCTTACCACCTTTCCTAAATAATGATACCACATTAGCCAACCTCCAGTCTTCTGTCACCTCACCTGTGACTATCGATGATACAATTATCTCAGCATGAGGCCCAGCAATCACTTTCCTAGCTTACCACTGAGTTTGAGAGTACACCTGATGAAATCCCAGGAATTTATCCACTTTTATGTTTTTCAAAACATCCAGCACTTCCTCCTCTGTAATATGGACATTTTTCAAGATGTCACCATTTATTTTGCTACATTCTATATCTTCCATGTCCTTCTCCACAGTATAGCATAAACATTCATAAACAGCACAAGATTTACACTCTCAAAGGCACATGTGCACATGCCCACAGACATGCGCTCACAAAACATGCTCACACATACATAACACATGTACATACAGGTACAGATATGCACACTGTCACAGACACACAACACAGACACATATACAGCACAGATATGCACTGTCACAGACACATACACAACACAGATACACACTGCCGCAGACGCACAACACAGATATGGACTGTCACAGACACACAACACAGACACATATACACTACAGATACACACCGTCACAGACACATACGCACCACAGATACACACTGTCACAGATACATATACACTACAGATACACACTGTCACAGACACACAACAAAGATATGGACTGTCACAGATACACAACACAGACACATATACACTACAGATACACACTGTCACAGACACATATACACCACAGATACACACTGTCACAGACACATACACAACACAGATACACACTGTCACAGACACATATACACCACAGATACACACTGTCACAGACACATACACAACACAGATACACACTGCCGCAGACGCACAACACAGATATGGACTGTCACAGACACACAACACAGACACATATACACTACAGATACACACCGTCACAGACACATACGCACCACAGATACACACTGTCACAGATACATATACACTACAGATACACACTGTCACAGACACACAACAAAGATATGGACTGTCACAGATACACAACACAGACACATATACACTACAGATACACACTGTCACAGACACATACACACCACAGATACACACTATCACAGACACACAACACAGATATGGACCATCACAGACACACAGCACAGACACATACACACCACAGATACACACTATCACAGACACACAACACAGATATGGACCATCACAGACACACAGCACAGAGACATATACACTACAGATACGCACTGTCACAGACACACAACACAGATATGGACTGTCACGGACACACAACACACATACACACTGTCACAGACACACAACACAGATATGGACCGTCACAGACACACAGTATGGAGATATACGCTACAGATAAGCACTGTCACAGACACACAACATAAACACATACACCATACACAGACACTATCACAGACACACAACACAGATACGTACACACCACAGATATACCCTGTTAGTCACACAACACAATACAGACTGTCACAGACACACAGCACAAATGCATGCACACCACAGATACAATCTGTTAGTCACACAACGCAGATACAGACTGTCATAGGCACAATGCAGATACATGCACACACTGCAGGTAGACACTGTCACAGACACACACCACAGATACATGCACACACTGCAGGTAGACACTGTCACAGACACACACCACAGATACATGCACACACTGCAGGTAGACACTGTCACAGACACACACCACGGATACATGCACACCACATACATAGACTGTCACTGACAGAAAATACAGATAGACACTGTCACAGACACACACCACAGATACAGACTGTCACAGACACACACCACAGATAGTCGCACTCACAGGCACATAACACATGCACACAGATGGACACTTTCACAGACACATAGCACAGATACACACGCTGTTGCATTTAATTACATGATAGATATGGTCGCAGATGCACATATACACACAGCCACATGCTTCCATATGCACTCCCACCGATACTCAACACAGATCCACATGCTCACAAACATACTCTAAAAGACACAGAACAAGATTCAGGCTCTCAAATACACAGCCTCATGGACATATACCCACCGATATATGCTCACAGATACACAACTTACACACTTTCCAATGTACTCTCACAGACAAACTCCCACCAAGACATAGCAAGATATACACTCACAGGTGCATTCTCACAGACCCACGTTCACAAATACAGAGGAACCTCGATCATCCTGCATTTGATTAAACAAATTTCGGATTATTCGAACATGATCGCAAGTCTGATGTTTGGTGAACTATATTATCCGGCACTCGATTCTCCAGCATTCAATTAACTACATGAAATACTCCCAGCCCATATACTTTGGGTAATTGAAGTTCCTCGGTACTATGAAGACATGGACAGGTCAGAGGCTAAGCACCCCGCAGTAACTCAGCGAAAGTGAGAACTGCAGATGCTGGAGATTAGAGTCAAGAATGTGGATCTGAAAAAGCACAGCAGGTCAAGCAGCATCCGGGGAGCAGGAAAATCGATGTTTCAGGCAAAAGCCCTCCATCAGGAAAGAAGCTGTGAGCCAAGGGGGCAGTGACATAAATGGGAAGGTGGTGGGGTTGGGGGAGAAAGTAGCTGAGAGTGCGATAGGTGGTTGGAGGTGGGGGTAAAGGTGATAGGTCAGAGGGGAGGGTGGAGCAGATAGGTGGGAAGGAAGATAGACAGATGGGACAGATCACGAGGGCGGTGCTGAGCTGGAAGGTTGGAACTGGGATAAGGTGGGGGGGGGGAGGGGAAATGAGGAAACTGGTGAAATCCACATTGATGCCCTGGAGTTGGAGGGGTCTGAGGCGGAAGATGAGGCATCTTTCCTCCAGGCATCGGGTAGTTAGGGTTTGGTGATGGAGGAGGCCCAGGATCAGCATGTCCTTGGCAGAGTGGGAGGGGGTGTTGAAGTGTTTGGCCACGGGGTGGTGGGGTTGATTGGTGCGGGTGTCCGGGAGATGTTCTCTGAAGCGAACCATGAGTTGACATCTAGTCTCCCCAATGTAGAGGAGACCACATCAGGAGCAAGGGATACAATAAATGACATTGGTGGATGTGCAGGTGAAATGTTGATGGATGTGGACGGAGCTGAGGGAGGAGGTGTGGGCGCAGGTTTTGCAATTCCTGCGGTGGCAGGGGAGGGTGCCAGGAAGGGAGGGTGGGTTGTTGGGGGGCGTGGACATGATCAGGGAGCCTTAGAGAGAATGGTCTTTACCGAAAGCGGATAGGGGTGGGGAGGGAAATATATCCCTGGTGTTGGGGTCCATTTGTAGGTGGTGGAAATGTCAGAGGATGATGCGATGTATACGGAGGTTGGTGGGGTGGAAGGTGATGACCGGGGGGGGGGGGGGGGGGGGGGGTTCGATCCTTGTTACGGTTGGAGGGTTGGGTTTGGAGGGCAGAGGTGCGGGAAGTGGATGAGATGCATTGGAGGGCATCATCAACCACGTGGGAAGGGAAATTACAGCCTTTAAAGAAGGAGGCCATCTGGTGTGTTCTGTGGTGGAACTGATCCTCCTGGGAGCAGATGCAATGGAGGCAGAGGAATTGGGAATACAGGATGGCATTTTTGCAGGAGGTAGGGTGGGAAGAGGTGTAATCCAGGTAGCTGTGGGAGTCGGTGGGTTTGTAAAAAATGTCAGTGTCAAGTCGGTCGTCATTAATGGAGATTGAGAGGTCCAGGAAGGGGAGAGAGGTGTCAGAGATGGTCCAGGTAAATTTAAGGTCAGGGTGGAATGTGATGGTGAAGTTGATGAACTGCTCAACCTCCTCGCGGGAGCTCGAGGTGGCACCGATGCAGTCATCAATGTAGCGGAGGAAGAGGTGAGGAGTGGTGCCGGTGTAACTACGGAAGATGGACTGTTCTACATAGCCAACAAAGAGACAGGCATAGCTGGGGCCCATACGTGTGCCCATGGCTACCCCTTTGGTCTGGAGGAAGTGGGAGGATTCGAAGGAGAAATTGTTAAGGGTGAGGGCCAGTTCAGCCAAACGAATGAGTGTTAGTGGAAGAGTACTGTTGGTGACATCGGGAGAGGAAGAAACAGAGGGCTTGGAGGCCCTGGACATGGCGGATGGAGGTGCAGAGGGATTGGATGTCCATGGTGAAGATGATGTGTTGGGGGCCAGAGAAAAAGAAGTCTTGGAGGAGGTGGAGGGTATGGGTGTTGTTCTGAACATATGTGGGGAATTTCTGGACTGGGGGGATAGGACAGTGTCAAGGTAGGTGGAGATGAGTTCAGTGGGGCAGGAGCATGCTGAAACAATGGGTTGGCCAGGGTGGTCAGGCTTGTGGATCTTGGGAAGGAGGTAGAACCGGGCAGTGCGGGGTTCCCAGACTATGAGCTGTGGGTGGGAGATCTCCTGAGGCGATGAGGTTTGTATGGTCAGGGAGATGATGGTTTGGTGATGGGGGGTGGGAGGAGGAGATGTCTTCGAGTTGGCGCCTGGCTTCAGCGGTGTAGAGGTCAGTGCGCCAAACTACCACTGCACCCCCTTTATTCGCTGGTTTGATGGTGAGGTCAGGATTGGAGCAGAGGGAGTGGAGGGCTGCGGGAGTGGAAGGAGTAGAGGGAGTGAGAGGTTGGAGTGGGGGAAGGTGGAAGACAGTTTGAGGCGGTTAATGTCTCGGCTGCAGTTGGAAATGAAAAGGTCGAGGGTGGGCAACAGGCCAGCGCGGGGTGTCCAGGTGGATGCAGTGTGTTGGAGACGAATGAAGGGGAGGGTGGGTAACAGGCCAGCGCGGGGTTTCCAGGTGGATGCAGTGTGTTGGAGACGAATGAAGGGGAGGGTGGGTAACAGGCCAGCGCGGGGTTTCCAGGTGGATGCAGTGTGTTGGAGATGAATAGCGTGTAGGCTATGTGGATTAGCCACGGGAAATGCAGTGTTATAGGGTGGGATGTTCTTTGGAGGGTCAGTGTGGATTCAATGGGCTAAATGGACTGCTTCACTGTAGGGATTCTGTGATGATGCCCACCTCAGTTGTTTCCTGATTTATACTTTGTCCCTCAATGAGGCAATCCTTGAGGGCTTACAGGCAACCTCCACCTGCGATACTAGTCATCAGTGCACTGCAAAAATCCTTTGTCAACAATGCCACCCCATCTCCTTTTCCTTTTTGTCTACCTTTCAGAATGGGGAATACCATTAAATATTGGGTTCCCTGCCTTGGTCATGCGATAACTGCATCTGTGTAACAGCTATAAAATAGAGTCAGAGAGTCATAGAGTTGTACAGCACGGAAACAGACCCTTCGGTCCAACTCGTCCATGCCGACCAGATATCCCAACCCAATCTAGTCCCACCTACCTGGCCCATATCCCTCTAAACCCTTCCTATTCATATACTCATCCAGATGCTTTTTAAATATTGTATTTGTGCCTCCACCACTTCCTCAGGCAGCTCATTCCACACTGTAACACGCTCTGCATAAAAAAGTTGCACCTTAGGTCTCTTTTATATCTTGAACCTCTCACCCTAAACCTGTGCCCTCTAGTTCCCCCACCCCATGGAAAAGACCTTGTCTATTTACCCTATCCAAGCCCCTCACGATTTTATAAACCTCTGTAAGGTCACCCCTCAGCCTCCGACGCTCCAGGGAAAACAGCCCCAGCCTGTTTAGCCTCTCCCTATAGCTCAAGTCCTCCAAGCCTGGCAACATCCTTGTAAATCTTTTTCCAACCATTTCAAGTTTCACAACATCCTTCCGATAGGAAGGAGACAAGAATTGCACGCAATATTCAAAAAGTGGCCTAACCACTATCCTGTATAGTTGCAATGTGACCTTCCAACTCCTGTACTCAATACTCTGACCAATAAAGGAAAGCATACCAAACGCCTTCTTCACTATCCTATCTACCTTCGATTCTACTTTCAAGGAGGTATGAACCTACACTCCAATATCTCTTTGTTCAGCAACACTCCCTGGGACCTTACCATTAAGTGTATAAGTCCTGCTAAGATTTGCTTCCCCAAAGTGGAGCACCTTGCATTTATCTAAATTAAATCTGCCACTCCTCAGCCCATTGATCAAAATCCCATTGCACTGTGAGGTAACCTTCTTCACTGTCCACTGCACCTCCAATTCTGGTGTCATCTGCAAACATACTGACAATAAGTACTATGTTCATATCCAAATCATTTATATTCCGTGAGATCTAACCTTACTAACCAGTCTCCCACGATGAACCTTGTCGAATGCCTTACTGAAGTCCATATAGATCATGTCCACTGCTCTGCCCTCATCAATCCTTTTTGTTACTTCTTCAAAAAACTCAATCAAGTTTGTGAGACATGAGTTCCCTCACACAAAGCCATGTTGACTATCCCTAAACAGTCCTTGCCTTTCCAAATATATTAAATCCTGTCCCTCAGGATTCCCTCCAACAACTTGCCAACCACTGTCGTCAGGCTCACTGGCCTATAGTTCCCTGGCTTGTCTTTACCGCCCTTCTTAAACAATGGCACCACATTTGCCAACCTTCAGTCTTCCGGCACCTTACCTGTGACTATCAATGATACAAATATCTCAGCAAGGGGCTCAGCAATCACTTCTATAGGTTCCCACAGAATTCTAGGTTACCTGATCAGGTCCTGGGAATTTATCCACTTTTATGCATTTCAAGATATCCAGCACTTCCTCCTCTGTAATATAGACATTTTTCAAGATGTCACCATCTATTTTTCCCTACAATTTATATCTTTCATGTCCTTCTCCAAAGTAAACACTGATGCAAAATACCCGTTTAGTATCTCCCCCATCTCCTGCGGCTCCACACAAAGGCCGCCTTGCTGATCTTTGAGGGCCCCAATTCTCTCTCTAGTTTTCCTTTTGGATTCTCCTTAATTCTATTTGCCAAAGCTATCTCATGTCCCCTTTTTGCCCTCCTGATTTCCCTCTGAAATATACTCCTACTGCCTTTATACTCTTCTAAGGATTCACTCGATCTATCCTGTCTATACCTGGCATATGTTTCCTTCTTTTTCTCAACCAAACCCTCAATTTCTCTAGTCATCCAGCATTCCCTATACCTACCAGCCTTCCCTTTCACCCTGACAGGAATATACTTTCTCTGGACTCTCGTTATCTCATTTCTGAAGGCTTCCCATTTTCCAGCCATCCCTTTACCTGCGAACATCTGCCCTTCAATCAGCTTTCGAAAGTTCTTGCCTATAACATCAAAATGAGCCTTTCTCCAATTTAGAACTTCAACTTTTAGATCTGGTCTATCCTTTTCCATCACTATTTTAAGACTATAGAACTTTGGTCGCTGGCCCCAAAGTGCTCCCCCACTGATACCTCAGTCACCTGCCCTGCCTTATTTCCCAAGAGTAGGTCAAGTTTTGCACCTTCTCTAGTAGGTACACCCACATATTGAATCGGAGAATTTTCTTGTACACACTTAACAAACTTGTCTCATCTAAACTCTTAACACTATGGCAGTCCCAGTCTATGTTTGGAAAGTTAAAATCCCCTACCATAACCACCCTATTATTCTTACAGATAGCTGGGATCTCCTTACAAGTTTGTTTCTCAATTTCCCTCTGACTATTAGGGGATATACAATACAATCCCAATAATGTGATCATCCCTTTCTTATTTCTCGGTTCCACCAAAATAACTTCCCTGGATGTATTTCCGGGAATATCCTCCCTCAGCACAGCTGTAATGCTATCCCTTATCAAAAACGCCACTCCCCCTCCTCTCTTGCCTCCCTTTCTATCCTTCCTGTAGCATTTGTATCCTGGAACATTAAGCTGCCAGTCCTGTCCATCCCTGAGCCATGTTTCTGTAATTGCTATGATATCCCAGTCCCATGTTCCTAACCATACCCTGAGCTCATCTGCCTTCCCTGTTAGGCCTTTTGCATTGAAATAAATGCAGTTTAATTTATTAGTCCTACCTTGTTCTCTGCTTTATCCCTGCCTGCCCTGACTGTTTGACTCGCTTCTTTTCTCAACTGTACTAGTCTCAGATGGAGCTCTTATCTCACTATCTCTCTGGGTCCCACCTCTCCCACCACCCCCCCCCTCCCCAACCGCACCCCCCCCCCCCCCCCATAACCTTACTAGTTTAAATCCTCCCAAGCAGTTCTAGCCAATTTCCCTGCCAGTATATTAGTCCCCTTCCAGTTCAGGTGCAATCTGTCCTTCTTGTACAGGTCACTTCTAAGCCAGAAGAGATTCCAATGATCCAAAAATGGGAACCCTTCACCCATACACCAGCTCCTCAGCCACACAGTTGTCTGCTCTATCCTCCTATTCCTGCCCTCACTAGCTTATAGCACTGGGAGTAATCCAGATATTATTATTCTCTAGGACCCCTCCTTTTAAATTCCTGCCTAACTCTCTGTAATCTCCCTTCACAAGCGCATCCTTCTCCCTTCCTATGTCATTGGTTCCAATGTGTACAATGACCTCCTGCTGACCCCTCTCCCCCTTGCACCCTCTCTGAGACATCTTTGATCCTGGCACCAGAGAGGCAACACATCATTCTGATTTTTCGCTGTTGGCCACAAAAGTATCTGTCTGTGCCTCGGACTAGAGAGCATTCCTGTGTATTTGAGCTATCAACTCATCCATCTTGTTACAAATATTATGTACAGACAGATAAAGAACCTTAATGGAATATTTGATTCAATTCTGGTCTCCCTGCTATAGAAAGGATGTTATAGACTTATATAGCACAGAAGCAGACCCATTGGTCCAACCAGTCCATGGTGAACATTATCCTAAACTAAACTAGCCCCACCTGCCTGCTCCAGGCCCATATCCCTCCAAACCTCTTCTATTCATGCACTTATTGAAATGTCTTTTAAACTTTATAATTGTTCCCATAGCCACCACTCAGAAAGTTCACTCCATACACAAACCACAGTCTGTGTAAAAGATTTGCCCCTCATGCCTTTTTTAAATCTCTCCCCTCTCACTACTTAGTGCCTCGTAGTCTTGAAATCCCTCACCCGAGGGAAAAGGCAACTACCATTAACTCTTGTGTACCTCTCATTAATTTATAAATTTCTATAAGGTAATCTCTCAACCTCCACAAGGTCCAGTGAAAGAGGTCCCAGCCTATCTAGCCTTTCTTCATAACTCAAACCCTCCATCCCTGGCTACGTCCTGGTAAATCTCTTCTACACCGTCTCCAGCTTCATAATATCTTTCCTATAACAGGGCGACCAAACCTGGACACGGTATTCCAGAAGAGGCCTTGTTAAACTTAAAAGGGTTCAGAAAAGATTTACAAGGATGTTGCCAGGGTTGGAGTCTTTGAGCCACAGTGGGAGGCTGAACAGGCTGGGGCTGTTTTCCCTGGAGCGGCGGCAGCTGAGGGGTGACCTGATAGAGATTTCTAACATCATGAGGGGCATGGATAGGATAAATTGACAAGGTGTTTTTTCCTGAAGTGGGGGAGTCCAGAACTAGAGGGAATAGGGTTAGGGTGAGAGGGGAAAGATATAAAAGGGGCAAGTGTTTCACACAGAGGGTGGTGCATGTACGGAATGAGCTGCCAGAGGAAGTGGTGGAGGCTGGTACAATTACAACACTTAAGAGGCATTTGGATGGGTATATGAATGGGAAGGGTTTGGAGGGATATGGGCCGGGTGCTGGCAGGTGGGACTAGATTAGCTTGGGACATCTGGTTGGCATGGACGGGTTGGACGGAAGGGTCTGTTTCCGTGCTTATCAGCTCTGTGGCTTTATTAGCTTTGACAGTTTGCCACGATTACTTTTACTGGTTCTAATTTCTGTTGCACACTTTGGTTTATACTACTTGCTCCTTCCTGTCGCTCTTTGATTTTTGTTCACCTTTTCACTTCCTTAGGAGTCTGCTCTCTCTCGTTTCATTTTGATTTTTTTTTCAACTTCCCTTCAGTTGAAACTCCTCCTCCGCACACGTCCCCCAACCAGATCCCAACATGCCCCACCAATTTCCTTTTTCATGGTCCATCAATGACCATTGTTGTACAGTTTGCCAGGAAGGGGCCCCTATGATGCAATGGGTGTATCCTAAGGCCTATGCTCAAGTCCAGTCTGCTGCAGAGGTTTGCCATTGCACTTTGGAACGGGTGGATGGAACAAATATCTGCAATTTGCCAGGCCAGGTCCCAATGTGGTCCAAATTAAACCTGCCCTGATGAAACAATGATACCGCACTGGGGGCAAGAACCTCATACCCATTTGCTAAGGTCACTGGCTGAGGAGATATTAAAGCTCAATTCTCAACCCCAGTGCCAACCTTATTTGCAGTTATAGAACATAGAACATTACAGTGTAGCACAGGCCCTTCGGCCCTCGATGTTGCGCTGCCCTGTCACACCAATCTGAAGCCCATCTAACCTATACTATTCCATGTACGTCCATTTGCTTGTCCAATGACGACTTAAATGCACTTAAAGTTGGCAAATCCAGTACCGTTGCAGGCAAAGCATTCCATATCCTTACTACTCTCCGAGTAAAGAAACTACCTCTGATATCTGTCCTATATCTATCACCCCTCAATTTAAAGCTATGCCCCATCGTGCCTGCCTTCCCCATACTTGGAGAAAGGCTCTCCCTGTCCACCCTATCTAACCCTCTGATTATCTTATATGTCTCTATTAAGTCACCTCTCAACCTTCTTCTCTCTAACGAGAACAGCCTCAAGTCCCTCAGCCTTTCCTCCTAAGACCTTCCCTCCATACCAGGCACCATCCCAGTAAATCTCCTCTGCACCCTTTCCAAAGCTTTCACATCCTTCTTATAATGCGGTGACCAGAACTGTACACAATACTCCAAGTGCGGCCGCACCAGAGTTTTGTACAGCTGTAGCATAACCTCATGGTTCCAGAACTCAATCCCTCTATTAATAAAAGCTAAAACACTGTATGCTTTCTTAACAACACTGTCAACCTGGGTGGCAACTTTCAAGGGTATTTGACTGCGCCTGACCACTGGCCAGATTTGACGATATTAATCTTAGGTATGTGCCTGTCTCGTGAGACACAGTGAGCAGATAACTCGCTCTTTCCCAGCTGTGTTTCAGTCTTAGACTGAAGCTCATCAACTCAAAGCTGAAGTTCCCCAAGCAACTAACAACTGGGAGCTCAGTTTTGCAGCACAAAAGATGATTGCAAAATAAAAGTCAATTACAGGTATAATGTTGTCTGTCTCTGAGAGAGCAGTTGAGATACGGCACGGTGGCTCAGTGGTTAGCACTGCTGCCTCACAGCACCAGGTCAGCATGATCACCCATTCCTGACGAAGGGTTTATGCAGAAATGTCAACTCTCCTGCTCCTTGGATGGTTCCTGACCTGCTGTGCTTTTTCAGCGCCACACTTTTCGACTTGGACTATCCAGCATCTGCAGTCCTCACTTTCTCCCATTGCTGTAGCCACATCGCTGGTAAGCTAGCTTTACCTTACTTCACTCGGATACTAACTATTTTAAATTGAATTTCCAACAGCATCTGCTGATTTTAAAAAGAAACTGACCAATGAAAAGAAATGTGAATGAAATACCTTTTTTTTCGGTGTGCGTACAGGCAAGGTCTTGGGTAGTACAATGGCTCAGTGGTTAGCACTGCTGCCTCACAGTGCCAGTGACCCAGGTTCAATTCCAGCCTTGGGTGACTGTCTGTACAAAGTTTGCCCATTTGTGCTGTGTCTGCATGAGTTTCCTCCTGCAATCCAAACAAAAAGAGACCTAAGGGGCAACATTTTCACGCAAAGGGTGGTACGTGTGTGGAATGAGCTGCCAGAGTAAGTGGTGGAGGGTGGTACAATTGCAACATTTAAGAGGCATCTGGATGGGTATATGAATAGGAAGGGTTTGGACAGATATGGGTGGGTGCTGGCAGGCGGGACTAGATTGGTTTGGGATATCTGGTCGGCATGGACGGGTTGGGCCGAAGGGTCTGTTTCTGTACTGTACATCTCCACAACTCCATGTGCAGGTTAAGTTGGATTGGCCACGTTCAGTTGCCTAAAGTGTTCAGGGATGTGTAGGTTAGATGCATTGTTCAGGGGTAAATATAAGATAGGGGAATGGGCGGGTTACTCTGCAGAGGGTCGGTGTGGACTTGTTGGGCCGAAGGGCCTGTTTCCACACTGTAGGGATCCTATTCTATGGTGTACAGTAGCAGCATCTAAAACTTGAAGCTGAAGCATTGGCACACTGATTGTGTGTACTGGTGTGTGCAGAGCCTCAGAGGGAACACACAAATCAATCAGCTCCTGTGAAGTCACTTCCTGGCTCAGACAGGTGCTCTCTGTCATTGTTGTTATCTCCTATCACAGATACTATTCCCACACAGTTCTGTTTCACTCAGTCTGCTTTACTGTAATGCTTACATAGAACCTAGAAAAGTACAGCACAGAACAGGCCCTTTGGCCCACAACATTGTGCCGAGGTTTAATCCTAATGTAAAATACAGTAACTTAACCTGCACATCCCTCAACTCACTGCTATCCATGTGCATGTCCAGCAGTCACTTAAATGTCCCCAATGACTCTGCTTCCACCACCACAGCTGGCAACGCATTCCATGCATTCACAACTCTCTGCGTAAAGAGCCTACCTCTGACATCTCCTCTATACCATCCTCCTAATATCTTAAAACTATAACCCTTTGTACCAGTCAACCCTGCACCGGGGAAAAGTCTCTGGCTATTGACTCTACCTATGCCACTCATTACTTTGTACAAGTTGAACAGGTCTCCTCTCTTCGTCTTTCTCTCCCAAGAGAAAAGTCCGAGCTTATTCAACCTTTCTTCATAAGGCAAGCCCTCCAGTCCAGGCAGCATCCTGGTAAACCTTCTTTGCACCCTCTCCAAAGCCTCTGTATCTTTCCTACAGTAGGGCGACCAGAACTAGACATAATATTCCAAGTGTGGTCTCACCAGGGACTTGTAGAGCTGTAGCAAAACCTCGCAGCTCTTAACCTCGATCCCCCTGTTAATGAAAGCCTAGACACCATATGCTTTCTTAATAACCCTATCCACTTGGGTGGCAACTTTGAGGGATCTATGTACTTGCACACCCAGATCCCTCTGTTCCTCCACACTGCCAAGAATCCTGTCTTTAATCCTATATTCAGCATTAGAGTTTGACCTTCCAAAATGCATCACTTCGCATTTATCCAGGTTGAACTCCATCTGCCATTTCTCAGCCCAGCTCTGCATCCTGTCTATGTCGCTCTGCAGCCTGCAGTAGCCCTCTATACCATTGATGACACCTCCAATCTTTGTATCTTCTGCAAATTTATTAACCCACCCCTCGACCTCCTCGTCCAAGTCATTTATAAAAACTACAAAGAGCAGAGGCCCAAGAACAGAGTCTTGTGGGACCCCACTCAACACTCAACAGAAGACACAAAGGTTGGAGGCATTGTCGATAGTATTGAGGGCTACTGCAGGCTGCAGTGCAACATAGACAGGATGTAGAGCTGGGCTGAGAAACGGCAGATGGAGTTCAACCTGGATAAATGCGAAGTGATGCATTGTGGAAGGTCGAACTCGAATGCTGAATATAGGATTAAAGACAGGATTCTTGGATTCTGTGGAGGAACAGAGGGATCTGGGTGTGCAAGTACATAGATCCCTCAAAGTTGCCACTCAACACTGTCCTCCAGGCAGAATACTTTCCATCTACAACAACTCTCTGCCTTCTGTCAGCCAGCCAATTCTGAATCCAGATAGCCAAATCTCCCTGTATCCCATACTTGCTGACTTTATGAATGAGCCTACCATGGGGGACCTTACTTACTGCACACTCCTCCCAGTCTTGTAAGTAGCATGTCTGCATGTGACTATTATTTCAGACAAATGTAACGAACCTTTGAAATGAGAATGCCCTCGATGTTACATTTTCATGGAAAGCCACAAGATGCTTACAAAATAAAAGTCAGTTAGAAGTATAATGTTGACTGTCTCTGAGACAACAGTCAAGGTATGGCATGGTGGCTCAGTGGTTAGCACCGCTGCCTCACAGCACCAGGGATATGGGTTCAATTCCAGCCTTGGGTGACTGTGTGGACTTTGCACGTTCTCCCTGTTGTCTGTGTGGGCTTCCTCCCAGAGTTGTGCAGGTTAGGTGAATTAGCCAAGCTAAATTGCCCACAGTGTTCAGGCTAGGTGCACTAGTCAGGGGGAAATATAGAGTGATAGGGGAATGGGTCTGGGTGAGATACTCTTCAGAGGGTCAGTGTGGACTTGTTGGGCCTGTTGCCAGACTGGAGGATTCTGTGATTAACCTCTGTGAAAGTGAGCCTAGGAGACCCAGGGTACTCCTTAACATAACCAATTCACTATTTTATTCTCAAATATCAAGCAGCCAGACATACCAAGTGTCCAACTTTTCGAAAATATCTATGTGTCAAAATATTACCGTAAACAGTGAAAAGAAACCACACTAATCACCCTCTGCTAACTCAGTACTGCATTTAAATGGAAACACATTAGCTGGCAAGGTTCAGCTGGCCAGGCTGCACAAGTCCTGTGTTTTTTTATCTTTCCTTGCACTTCACACCACATCTCCCCTTCTCTGTTTCTTTCCCCCACCCCCTCCTGGCAAAGGGTTGCGAAAGCCCTGTTCTTCTCCAGGAGTTACCCTCGAGGGCTGAGGCGATGCCTCGATTCATCAAGGATAGGACATGCCTGACAGGTCTGATAGAATTCTTTGAGGAGGTAACAAGCGGGTTAGAGAAAGGGGAGCCAGTGGACGTAATCTATTCGGATTTCCAGAAGGCCTTTGACAAGGTGCCGCCCAGGAGGCTATGACATAAGCTAAGTGCCCCTGGTGTTAGGGACAAGGGACTGGCATGGATAGAGGATTGGCTGACTGGCAGACAGTGGGGATGAAGGGGTCTTTCTTCAGGATGGCAGCCAGTGACCACTGGAGTTCCACGGGGGTCAATATTAGAACCATAACTGTTTGCGTTATACATCAGCAATCCAGACCTAGAAACTGAGGCCATTGCTGTCAAATTTGCAGGTGACATAAGGATAGATGGAGGAACAGGCAGTATTGAGGAAGTAGGGAGACTGTAAAAAGGACTTGGGCAGGCTTGGACATTGAACAAAGATGCGGCAGATGTAATACAGCGCGGGAAAGTGTGAGGTTACGCACTTTGGTCGGAGGAATAGAGGCGTGGACTATTTTCTAAGCAGGGAAAGGCTTTGAAAATCTGAAGCACAAGGAGACTTGGAAGTCCAGGTTCAAGATTCTCTTAAGGATAAGATTAAGGATATGTTGGCAGTTGGGAAGGCAAATGCAATGCTAGCATTCATTTCAAAAAGGCTAGAACATAAGAGCAGGGATGTACTGCTGAGGCTGTATAAGGCTTTGGTCAGAGTGCATTTGGAATATTGTGAGCAGGGTTGGGCCCCATATCTGAGTAAGGATGTGCTGGTTTTGGACGGGGTCCAGAGGAGGTTTACAAGAATGAACTGACGGATGAAGGTTTGTCTTATGAGGAGCTGTTTACGACTCTGGGCCTGTGCCCCATAGTGCTTAGAAGGATAAAGTAGGGTGCGATCTAATTGAGAGTACTGAGAGGCCTGCATAGAGTGAACATGGAAAAGATACTCCGACTACTAGCAGAGACTAGAATCCGAGGGCACAGCCTTAGAGTGAAGGGACAACTTTTTCAAAACTTGTCAACCATTCCTGGTATCATTCTAGTAAATCACCTTTGAACTCTGTCCAGGGCTTTAACATCCTTCCTTACATTCTCCGCGGGTTTCCTCTGGGTGCTCCAGTTTCATCCCACAATCCAAAGGTGTACAGGTTAGTGAATTGACCATGTTAAATTGCCCATAGTGTTCAGGGATGTGAGTGGTTAGGTGCATTAATCAGGGGGAATCATAGAGTAATAGGGTAGGGGAATGGGTCTGGCTGGGTTACTCTTCCGAGGGTCAGTGTGGACTGGTTGGGCCGCAGGGCCTGTAGGGATTCCATGATTCTCTGACAACTGAACACAATACTCCAGATGTGGTCTGACCAATGATGTGTAGACATGGTTTTGCACTCTGCCCCTCTACTTATAAACCCAAGGATTACATTACAGTGTGGAAATGGGCCCTTCAGCCCACCAAGTCCACACCGACCCGCCGAAGCCCAACCCACCCATGCCCCTACATTTACCCCTTACCTAACACTACAGGCAATTTACCATGGGCCAATTCACCTGACCTGCACATCTTTGGACAGTGGGAGGAAACCGGAGCACCCAGAGGAAACCCACAATCCAAAGATGTGCAGGTCAGGTGAATTGGCCATGCTAAATTGCCTGTAGTGTTAGGTAAGGGGTAAATGTAGGGGCATGGGTGGGTTGCGCTTCAGCGGGTCGGTGTGGACTTGGTGGGCCGAAGGGCCTGTCCATCTTTGGACTGTGGGAGGAAACCGGAGCACCCGGAGGAAACCCACGCAGACACGGGGAGAACGTGCAAACTCCCGGGTCTCAGGCGCTGTGAGGCAGCAGTGCTAACCACTGTGCCACTGTGCCACCCATAACAACTGATTCTCAACAACTGTTTCAACTTGCCTCACCACCTTCAGAGAATCGAGAAAAGAAGTAAACTTTATGGATGTAAGAATCATTTTACCCGATTCTGGGAAAATTGAATCTCTATTTGAAGGACTGTGTGATATGGTGAGGGTCCTTAGTCGCACCCACCCCAGACCACATGAATGGGTACATTGATCAGAAAACAAACACAATTGTTTTGTCCAAAACATTAAAAAGTTGGCATTTCATTGTGTGGTTTGCAGTAGACGTTTCTCACAAATTTAGTGTATACTTAATTGTGCTTTGTTACCGTTAGCTTCTTCACAAAAAGTTAAATCATGTCATCCTGCCAACTATTAACCGGAAATTGAATTTCCTTTTGAAGAAATTGCCAGTTTCAATGGAGAGCTTTACAATAAACAAGGAAGGATGAGAGCTGGAGAGGGAGGAGGCAGCAGGAGCCTGCAGGTCAAAGCCTCCCTGTACATTGGGCCACGTTGCCATTTTCTGCTCCGATCCACCGTCGGTGCACAAGCTCACGAGCATCTGTGACCAGCACGAACATGCCTCGGGAACCAGGGTAAGTGGAGATAAGAGAGAGGCCATGGTCTTTGGAAACTGGGCTGACCGATCCTTTATTGCCCTCACCGTCAGGACGGACCAACCGGAGGTGCTGGGAATATGGTTCGGAGGGGCTGGGGCGTGCACCAACACTTGTGAGGCGCGTGTTGTCAAGGTGAGGTAGAAACTGGGCTTTTGGGAACTCCGCTCCTCCCTCTCCATTGCAGGTAGAAACCTGGTCATCAGGGTATGAGGCTCTCTCTCTCTCTCTCTCTCTCTCGCTCTCTCTCTCTCTCTCTCTCTCTGTTACTGTATGTGACCCATTCCCTGAAACTGTGCTGGTTCAGTCACCCAAGCCACCTTTCACTTCACCTGGAGGCCTTATATGGGACACCATGCACAAGGGGAGGGGGGGCAGAACATACTCAATGCTGCCCTCTTCCTGATGGTCTCCTTTGTGCGCAGCTGCATTAAGCTGTACATAGGTACACAAACACCAAGTGTCACTACGTACTGAGGTTCTACCTGTCCCCGGTGTTGCGATGGATGGGCCTGGCCTCGCTGCCGCGGAACGCTCCGAGTAGTTGGACCGTTCCGTATCACCTTGTCCTTCGTGGAGAAATTTATGAGGAAAAACACCTTTGACCACAAGTCCATCAGGAAGTGGTCAGCACGTAGCGTCCTTGAGACCCTTCGGGTAAAGGAGAGGGCGGATCCTGTCGAGCGGTTCCCTGAGCAGACTGTCAAAGCCATTTGGCAGAATGCCTCATCGCCAGAACTTTCCAACAAGCACCAAGACATCGCTCGGCTGGTGGTGAGAAGGGCACTGCCCGTCAGATCCTTCATGGACACCCTTCGGTCTGTGCCATCACATGCTGGCCTCAAAGCAGCTGTGGAAGAGTGGGTAGAGACTGTCAGACATCTCCCTCTGGAATGTGCCTTTGTAAAGGGAGCCTGGAGGCAGATGCAGTGGTTTGGGTTGAGGTTCATCCCGAGCAGCTCCGTGACTCCATGCTCTCCGGGCTGTTCCCCGGGACACACACCGAGACAAACATCGACTGTGCCTGGAGGACCGTCCCCTCGGTGAAAGACGCTCTTCAGTCTTCCAGGGCAAGGAGTTGACCCTGACCGAGTGTTGCAGACTGGCACATCCCAAGGTCCAGGACCACACGCTGAGGGACGTGCTAAAGCTTGGGGCAGCTGCTGCCAAAGGGGCGGCGGGGAAAGACCACCATCTGACATCTTATTGCCAAAATACAATGGGAATTCATTCAGTTCTCAGACTCCCATTGTCTTAAAATATGTATAAATATTTTTCCTGCACAAGTTAAAAATGTCTTTGTTTTTGCAGCTGGGCTGTAACTTTTTTAATTTCCAAAAATATGTTTTATCCATTAAAAAAACATTTACGGACAGTCGGATCTTAACTTCCCATATATTGTTTGTGTCTCATTTTTCTCTCTGTAAAGACTGCAGGGAACAGATTGAGAACCCTTTTTATGAACATGTAGGTTTTTTTTTGTGAATAAAGCACATTTTTTGCAATAAAAATAGCACATGCTGAGATGCTACTTTGCCTTCTGTCCCCTTGAAGTGATGGGCAAGCACAGATCGAGCAGGTTTATACCCTGCTGCGTAATTGCTTGCAGGAGAAAGTGGGGACTGATGAAGAGCTCAAAATGTTGACTCTTCTGCTCCTCGGATGCTGCCCGACTGGCTGTGCTTTTCCAGCACCACACTTTTCAATGCATAATCACTTGCTCTAAGTAGGAAACTGCAAATGTGTATTTTAATTCTTATGGGTGCAATGACATAAAGGTATCAGCAGATGGTGGTAGAGAGACAGAGGTGACTGAAGGCAGTGGGAGAAGGGGAGGTCGGCAGATGGCGATGTTTTGTTTGATTTATTATTATCATATGTACCAAGTTACAGTGAAAAGTTTTGCTTTGTGTGCAGTCCGGGCAGATCTACACCATACAAAGTGCCGTAGGGTAATGGAACAGAGCGAGGAATACAAAGTTATGGCTGCAGTGAAGGTGGACAGAGAGCAAGATCTTCAAATTGGCGAGGAGCATTCAGAAGATTAATGACAGCCAGCAGAAAGCTGTTCATGAATCTATTTGTACGTATATTCAAGCTATTATATCTTCTGTCCAACGGCAGAGGGTGGAAGAGAGGATTACTGGGGTGAGAGAGGACTTTGGTTATGTTGGTTGCTTTCCCAAGACAATTGGCAGTAAAGACAGAGACAATGGAATGGGAGGTTGTGACAGACTGGGCTCTGTTCACAACCGTGTGTAGATTCTTACGGTCTAGGGGAGAGCAGTTGCCAAACCACACCGTGATGTACACAAATAGGATGTACCTATAAAAATTGGAAAGAGTCTTTGTGGATATTCCGAATTTCCTGATCCTCCTGAGGAAGGAGGAAGACTGTTGTGCTTTCTTGACCTTGGTGCCAATGTGGGTGGACCAGGACAGATTGTTGGTGACCGTCACTCCCAGGAACTTGGCCACCTCCACCTCAGCTTCATCAACGCAGACGGGAACGTGCCCTCCACTCTGCTTCCTGAAGCCAATGACCAGCTCCTTCGTTTTGGTGATGTTGATGGAGAGACTGTTGCCTTTACCCATGCTGCTGGGCACTCTATCTCCTGTGTTCGGTCTCGTCACTGTCTGAGATCCAAGCTACAATGTTGGTGTTGTCAGCACAGTCGCCACACAGTCGCGAGTGTACAAAGAGGACAGTAGGAGGCTGAGTCCACAGCATTGTGGAGCAATGGTGTTGAGGATTACATTGGAGGAGCTGTCATTGCTGATTGCGGTGTATGGGTCAGAGAGTACCTCGTAACAGAGGCGGGAGCCAACATCTAGGTGAATTGAATTGAATTGAATTGAGTTTATTGTCACGTGTACCGAGGCACAGTGAAAAGTTTTGTCTTGCGAGCAATAGAGGCAGATCACAGAGTTAAATAGCATAGATAAGTAAATTGCAGGTAAACAGCAGCAAAAACGAAAACACAGGTACAGGCGACTGTTAAGAGTTTGTGAGTCCCTTCAGTATTCTAACAGCAGGAGGGCAGAAACTGTTTCGAAACCGGCTGGTGCATGTGTTCAGGCTTCTGTACCTTCTCCCCGATGGTAGAGGTTGTAGAAAAACATTACCAGGGCGGGATGGATCTTTAAGAATGCTGGCGGCCTTTCCTTGACAGCGGGCCTGGTAGATGGATTCGATAGATGGGAGGTTGGCGTTTGTGATTGTCCGGGCTCAGAGTTTAGAGATCAGTCCGTTCAGAATGATAGTGTTAAAAGCGAAACTGTACTCAGCTGACGTAGGTATCCTTGTTATCCTGATGTCCCGGGCGGTGCGTGCTGGGCCGGGGAGATTGCGCCTTCTGGGGACCTGTTGAGCAACAGTGCAATTCCTCAAGTTCAGCTTGAGTGTGCTTCCTTTGTCCTCGCTGGAATGTGAGCCATTCGAGAGCTGAGAAAACAGGAGGGGGAGGAGAAGACAGTTTCTTTGGCCATCTGGATAGCAGCTGGCTCACTGATGATGGATCAAGGACTCAGTGCAGACACTAGTATGGTAATGACAACAGCTCAGTACTCTATGATGTTCAGTGATTTCATAGGTTGTGAATTGCAAAGGGTCAAGGCTATCTGGTAAACTGGGGTTAGATGGATAGATAGGTAGGTAGACACAGAGCGAGAGAGAGAGAGAGAGAGAGAGGATGAGACCAAATGAGGCAAGATCAGAACATTAGTGGATGGAGACATGTCCTCCGCGGCAGGAAGTGGATGACACAGCACAAAGGAGAAGAGATGTGTGCGATGCAGAAAGGGGAACAGAAGCAAAGTCCACGGAAGGCCGAGTGATCTTCAATACAGGCAGAAACTGCTGGAGAAACTCAGCAGGACTGCTACCATCTGTGGCGAGAGAAACAGAGTTTTGAGCCTGATTAATCTTTTGTTTCCGAAGAAAAGTCACATCGGACTGAAAACTCTCTCTCCCTGTCCACAGACACTGCTGTGTCTGCCCAACGGTTTGTATTTTCATCCAACAGGGGGATGTTGCTGAAAGGGTGTGTGCGTTTGTGTAACTATTTGTGAGCGAGCGTGAACACAGTGTGTGATATCAAGACAACACTCGAGGGGGAGAAGACCAAAAGACATTGGAGCAGAAGTTGGGCCATTCAGCCCATCCAGTCCGCTCCACCATTCAATCGTGGCTGACAGGTTTCTCAACCCCATTCTCCCACTTTCTCCCCATAACCCTTGACCCCCTTGATACTCAAGAACCTATCTATCTCAGTCTTAAATATGCTCAATGACCTGGCCTACCCAGCCTTCTGTGGTAATTAATTCCACAGATCCCCCGCTCTCTGGCTGAAGAAGTTTATCCTTATCTCCATTCGAAAATGTCTTCCCTTTACTCTAAGGGTGTGCTCTTGGGTACTAGTCTCTCCCACTAATGGAAACAACTTCCCAACATCAACTCTGTCCAGTATTCTATGTGTTTCAATTAGATCCTCCCTCATCCTTCTAAACTCCATTGAGTACAAACCCAGAGTCCTCAAACATCCCTCATACATTAAGCTTTTCAGTTCCGGGATCATTCTGGTGAACCTCCTCTGAACACACTCCAGGGCCAGTACATCCTTCCTGAGATATGGGGCCCAAAACTGTGCACAATATTCCAAATGTGGCCTGACCAGAGGCTTCGGGAGCCTCAGAAGTACATCCCTGCTTTTATACAGAGGAACCTCGATTATCCGAACACCAATCATCCAAATTTCGGATTATCTGAAGAAGATCTCAAGGTCTCCCGCCAAAACGTTATATCAAAGAGGTAAGTGAATTCGGATTACCTTTGCTGAAGAACGTGTGAAAACGCTGAGGAAAACAAAGAAACACAAGCAGCTCCAGCATCAGTGACTGGATGGTTTTAACATAAGGGTTAGTTACACAGCCCTTTGCAACAGTAAGTGCTTTATTCCTATCACTTTATCAGGCCGTTCATGAAAAAAATAGCAGAGAAAATAAACACATGTCCGAGGCGAGGCAACTGTCTCTCTATCGTGTTCTTGGAATCCGACAAGTGCTCTCGTGATTGTAGACGCTGTTCAGGACTCTGTTTGATGCTGGGATTTCATAAACAGTATTATGTGAATGTAAGGGTTTAGTCCTTCTCAGTGTAACCTACAATTTGCAGAATGTAATGATTAGTTTGTTTAAACAACAGACTCATCAAAATTATAGATTGAAACAAACTCTCCAGGGGAGCACGGCGTTCGATCAATTTGGCTTCCCTTGTTTAAGGTCAAATCGATTATCCGAACGAAATAGTGCCTACCCATCTCATTCGGATAATCAAGGTTCCCCTGTATTCAAGTCCTCTCAAAATAAATGCCACCATTGCATTCTCTTCCAAACGGATGAAGCTGAAGGTATCTCTGTGGGCAGAGGGATACAGGCTATCTGTGAAGTTGATGATACGTTTCACTCAGAGTTCCTGATTTCCATTGTGCACCTCCCCGTGCCTGAACAAACTGATTTCTGACCCCCAGATCCTTAGGCAAGTGCGGTCGGACAACCCAAGAGGACCGAACGTGCTTCCATTTCTTTCATTTCCTACGGGTGGCCTGTCCCATGATCCAGATGGTGTGACTTTAAGCCCAAAGCAGATTGATGGAAAAGTCTCATTCTTTTACAATTGGCCTCCGTGACCAAGAGGAGGGGGAGCAAAGGCATGGTGGCTACGTTTGCAGCTAACACCAAGTGAGGTGGGAAAGTATGTCATCAAGAAGCTTGGGGTGGCACGGTGGCTCAGTGGTTAGCACTGCTGCCTCACAGCGCCAGGGAGCCGGGTTCAATCCCAGCCTTGGGCGACTGTCTGTGTAGAGTTTGTATGTTCTCCCCGTGTCCGCGTGGGTTTCCTCCCACAATCCAACGATGTGAATTGGCCATGATAAATTGCTCCATATTGTTCAGAAATGTGTAGGTTAGGTGCATTAGTTAGGGGTAACTGTAGAGTAATAGGGTAGGGGAATGGGTCTGGGTGGCCAATGGGCCTGTTTCCACACTGTATGGATTCTATGAAGCCATAAGGATGTAGCAGATGGATACGGACACGTTGAGTGAGTGGTCAAAGATTTGGCTGATGGAGTATCATGTGGGGAAGTGCAAAGTCATTGACTTTGGTAGAACACATGAAAACGCAGAGTACGTTTAAATGGAAGAACACCTGGGGATTCCAGAGTGCAGAGGGATTTGGGTGTTTCAGTGTACGAAACACAACAAGCAAGTACAGTGTGATGCCGTCCTTAATTTACCAGAGAAATTGAACACCAAAGGGAGAATCATAGAATCCCGACAGTGTGGAAGCAAGTCAATTGGTCCACAGTGACCTCACCTCCCGAACTCTGCCCCCACCGCCTCAAAGAGCATCCCACCCAGAACCTCCCCTCTCCTGCTATTTCCTCTGAGATCCCCCTCCCCTCATTCTTCTGAACTCTGATGAATATAATCCCAGGCTGGGTTAGAGAGGCCCACCCAGCAACGTTGTCCAGAGGTGCTGGGGATGTGGAATTGGAATCACAAGCAGATCAGCGTGACCTTTTATTGAACAGTGGTACTGGTCGCCAGAGGCGAAATGGCCTACTGCCGATCCTACTCCGTATTAAACCATTTCCTCGACTGAGTTTGTGATCGCTGGCCTCTGTTGGCTTTAGCGTCAACCGTAGCTCAGTTAGTCACCCTCCCACTTCCTACCAAAGGACACTTCAACAGCTTCAACAAAGATAAGCCGTCACACTGCGTTAAGACAGTGACCTTTGGGTTTGGCAAGTGTTTCCAACTCGCTTCACAGTCGGACCGCGTTTGCAGAAGGTGCGTGTGAAAGGGGCAACGTGTGGCAAAAAAAAAGAGGAAGTGACCAGGACCAAAGCAGAAATGGGTAATGAGCACTTTTGACAGATGGTATAAATAGTCACACTATTTGCCGTCAGTGTAAAGTGATATAAAACCGAGCTGGACAGGTTCAAATTGGGAAAAAGAAAATGTTGCAGCAACTTCAAGAAGTCCTTGCACAGGAATGATTAACACGTGGAATGGAATTCAAAGTTTGGGAGAAGATTTGTAGCTCGGGTGCTCGTTGTTGTGGTTCTGTTCGCCGAGCTGGGAATTTGTGTTGCAGACATTTCGTCCCCTGTCTAGGTGACATCCTCAGTGTTTGGGAGCCTCCTGTGAAGCGCTTCTGTGATCTTTCCTCCGGCATTTATAGTGGTTTGAATCTGCCGCTTCCGGTTGTCAGTTCCAGCTGTCCGTTGCAGTGGTCGGTATATTGGGTCCAGGTCGATGTGCTTATTGATTGAATCTGTGGATGAGTGCCATGCCTCTAGGAATTCCCTGGCTGTTCTCTGTTTGGCTTGTCCTATAATAGTAGTATTGTCCCAGTTGAACTCATGTTGCTTGTCGTCTGAGTGTGTGGCTACTAAGGATAGCTGGTCGTGTCGTTTCGTGGCTAGTTGGTGTTCATGGATGCGGATAGTTAGCTGTCTTCCTGTTTGCCCTATGTACTGTTTTGTGCAGTCCTTGCATGGGATCCTTAATCCACCTCACCTACATATCCCTGGACACTTTAGCGTGGGCCAAACAACCCTAACCTGCAAATACTTGGACAGTGGGAGGAATCCCACGCAGACAAGGGGAGAATAAGCAAACTCCACACAGACGGTCGCCCAAGGGTGGGATCGAACCCAGGTTCCTGGCTCTGTGAGGCAGTGGTGCTAACCACTTAGCCACTCAAATTGCAACGATAATATCTTAAAGATTAGGATTAGCTGAATGTCAGGCACGTTTGGTCGGATGAATTGAAATGGCCCAATCCCAGTCAAGAGCAAAATGCCAGGCTGAGGGAGTGCTGCAGTGTCAGCGGTGACATCTTTCAGATGGACCACTCATCTTAGACCCCCCCCATCTCAGCGGTATCTAAATGATCTCACTGGTTATTTCGACTGTCCTGGTCTATACTGACCAACATCAGATACAGTTCAAAGCGGATGACCTCATTTCCTGTACTGCTGGGTTTGCTCAGCATATCCGGCTGCTGCACTTCCTGCGTTACAAAGATTGGTGTCGAAGCACTTGGACTCGGAAAGCGAACCTTTTGTCCTGGAATGCAACCTGCATTTGAGTGGACTATGCCAGGATGGGTAAGAAGCGTACATTGGGTGTGCTGCTAACTCAGTGGCTTCACAGCTGTCATTGTCAGCTCCCCCTGGTCGCTCCCTCTCAGTCGTAAACAGGATGCTGCAGACCCGAAACTCAGCCCTGTGACTTCCTCAGTTCACACAACTCCTTCTTCAGGGTAGAGACCGGCAGTGGAGGGGGGGAGGTGCCGCGCAAAGGCCCGGAACAGATCACCAAGAGATTCTGGAGCAGAGCTCCCTACATGGGAGAAATGGGCAGACATAACTCGATGGGCGCGTGTGAAAATGGGTTCATCGCTCACACAATCTGAACAGCTAGCCCATCATTCACTGAACCTGGTAATGTGCGCGACACACGGCTAAGCGTTCTTCGGTTTAGATCGAAGAACATTACACCTTCGGCTGACTTTCGTGACCCCAACTGAAAACAACAAACGCTGGAGATCACAGTGGGTCAGGCAGCGTCCGTGGAGAGAGAACACGCTAACATTTCGAGTCACGACGACTCACAATCCCAGACTAGGCTGTCAAATTTATGCTACAGCACACACACACACACACACACACACACACCCAAACACACACCCCCTACACACACACCCCTACACACACACCCACACACACACACCCCTACACACACACCCCCACACACACACACAGAAACACCCCTACACACACATACCCCCACACACACATACACACACACTCAACACACACACTCACACACACCCCTACACATACACACCACTACACACACACCCCTACACATACACCCCTGCACACACTCACACACACCCCTACACACACACCCCTACACATACACACCCCTACACACACACCCCAACACATACACCCCTGCACACACACACACCCAAACACACACCCCCTACACACACACACACCCACACACACACCCCTACACACAACACCCACACCCCTACACACACACACACACACCCACACACACGCCCCTACACACACACACCCCCTACACATACACACACGCATACACACACAGACACACACACACCCCTACACACACACACACACCCACACACACACCCCTACACACACACACCCCCTACACATACACACACGCATACACACACAGACACACACACACCCCTACACACACACACACACCCACACACACACCCCTACACACACACACTCACACACACACACACTCACACACACACACATACACCCCTACACACACACCCCTACACACACACACACACCCCTACACACGCACACCCCTACACACATACACCCACACCCACACACACACCCCTACACATACACACACCCACACACACACACCCTACACACACACAGACACACACACATCATACACACACGCAGACACACACACCCCTACACACACACAACATGCCACACACATGCATACACACACACACACCAGACACATACACACAGACACACAAATACACACACACATGCACACGCATACAGACACACACATCCCACACACACAGGCACACAAACACACACACATGCACACGCACACACACACACAGACAC
This sequence comes from Chiloscyllium punctatum, assembly GCF_047496795.1. NCBI lineage: Eukaryota > Metazoa > Chordata > Chondrichthyes > Orectolobiformes > Hemiscylliidae > Chiloscyllium > Chiloscyllium punctatum. The sequence continues at coordinate 32,836,572 of NC_092768.1, forward strand.
ACACATCCCACACACACACACGCACACCAGACACATACACACAGACACACAAACACACACACACACACGTATACACACACAGACACACACATCCCACACACACGCACACCAGACACATACACACAGACACACAAACACACACACACATGCATACACACAGAGACACACACATCCCACACACACACACACCAGACACATACACACAGACACACACATCCTACACACATACGCACACCAGACACACAAACACACACGCACACGCATACACACACAGACACACACATCCCACACACACACATCAAACATACGCACACACAGACACACACATGTGCACGCACATACACCAAACACATGCACACACATACATACACAGACACGCACCCACATACACACACACAGACACCTCCACACACGCACCCACCCACCCACAACCCTCACACACAAACACACCCCTACACCCCCCACACACACACAGACACACACACACACACACACCAACAGGTTCAAGAACAGCTTCTTCCCCACTATTATGAGACTGATAAATGGAGCTATCTAACTTCAAACAATGTTGACCTTGCTTTATGCTCCTCCTGTGCAGCTGTAACCTGTTGCTGTGTCTAAACACCCTGTGATCCGTATTTCCCTGTTTGCTATGATCTGCCTGTACTGCTCACACAACCAAACTTTTCACTGCACTGAGGTACATGTGACTACAATAAATCAAATTGAAAGTTGACAAAGTTATCAGATCCAGTTGTGAAGAGAATAACGTCTCAACATTTCACAGTGTTAAACTAAACAAACTACAAAGTTAGAACAGTAATACAATAATCATAGCACCGACATATTTTAACACCCAGAATATCATGCGGCAAATACGGGTTGAATTAAAAGTGTGATAAAACATCACCAAGACTCAGCAACACCCCTAACTCTGACATGTGCGGCACTTCAGTTCAGCAAATCTCAGTTAAATTTCCAACAGTTTTAACATTTCCTCACATCCATCTCATTGAATTCCCACAACGACATGTTTGCCTCACCTTTCCTTAATCTGAATCCACACTGAGGCCGGGAGTCTGGGTCCCACACTGAGGCCGGGAGTCTGAGTCCCACACTGAGGCTGGGAGTCTGAGTTCACACTGAGGCTGGGAGTCTGAGTTCACACTGAGGCTGGGAGTCTGGGTCCCACACTGAGGCCGGGAGTCTGAGTTCACACTGAGGCTGGGAGTCTGAGTTCACACTGAGGCTGGGAGTCTGAGTTCACACTGAGGCTGGGAGTCTGGGTCCCACACTGAGGCTGGGAGTCTGGGTCCCACACTGAGGCCGGGAGTCTGGGTCCACACTGAGACCGGGAGTCTGAATCCACACTGAGGCTGGGAGTCTGGGTCCCACACTGAGGCTGGGAGTCTGAGTCCCACACTGAGGCTGGGAGTCTGGGTCCCACACTGAGGCTGGGAGTCTGAGTTCACACTGAGGCTGGGAGTCTGGGTCCCACACTGAGGCTGGGAGTCTGAGTTCACACTGAGGCTGGGAGTCTGAATCCACACTGAGGCCGGGAGTCTGGGTCCCACACTGAAGCTGGAAGTCTGAGTCCCACACTGAGGCTGGGAGTCTGGGTCCCACACTGAGGCTGGGAGTCTGAGTTCACACTGAGGCTGGGAGTCTGGGTCCCACACTGAGGCCGGGAGTCTGGGTCCACACTGAGACCGGGAGTCTGAATCCACACTGAGGCCGGGAGTCTGGGTCCCACACTGAAGCTGGGAGTCTGAGTCCCACACTGAGGCTGGGAGTCTGGGTCCCACACTGAGGCTGGGAGTCTGAGTTCACACTGAGGCTGGGAGTCTGGGTCCCACACTGAGGCTGGGAGTCTGAGTTCACACTGAGGCTGGGAGTCTGGGTCCCACAATGAGACCGGGAGTCTGAGTCCACACTGAGACCGGGAGTCTGAGTGCACACTGAGACCGGGAGTCTGAGTCCACACTGAGACCGGGAGTCTGAGTTCACACTGAGGCCGGGAGTCTGAGTTCACACTGAGGCCAGGAGTCTGTGTCCCACACTGAGGCCTGGAGTCTGTGTCCCACACTGAGGCCGGGAATCTGAGTTCACACTGAGGCCGGGAGTCTGTGTCCCACACTGATGCCGGGAGTCTTTGTCCCACACTGAGGCCGGGAGTCTGAGTTCACACTGAGGCCAGGAGTCTGTGTCCCACACTGAGGCCGGGAATCTGAGTTCACACTGAGGCCGGGAGTCTGAGTTCACACTGAGGCCGGGAGTCTCAGTCCCACACTGAGGCCAGGAGTCTGAGTTCACACTGAGGCCTGGAGTCTGTGTCCCACATTGGAGCCTGGAGTCTGTGTCCCACACTGAGGCCGGGAGTCTGAGTTCACACTGAGGCTGGGAGTCCGAGTTCACTCTGAGGCCGGGAGTCTGAGTCACACATTGAAGCTGGGAGTCTGAGTCACACATTGAAGCTGGGAGTCTGGGTCCCACACTGAGGCTGGGAGTCTGAGTCCCACACTGAGGCTGGGAGTCTGGGTCCCACACTGAGGCTGGGAGTCTGAGTTCACACTGAGGCTGGGAGTCTGGGTCCCACACTGAGGCTGGGAGTCTGAGTTCACACTGAGGCTGGGAGTCTGAATCCACACTGAGGCCGGGAGTCTGGGTCCCACACTGAAGCTGGAAGTCTGAGTCCCACACTGAGGCTGGGAGTCTGGGTCCCACACTGAGGCTGGGAGTCTGAGTTCACACTGAGGCTGGGAGTCTGGGTCCCACACTGAGGCCGGGAGTCTGGGTCCACACTGAGACCGGGAGTCTGAATCCACACTGAGGCCGGGAGTCTGGGTCCCACACTGAAGCTGGGAGTCTGAGTCCCACACTGAGGCTGGGAGTCTGGGTCCCACACTGAGGCTGGGAGTCTGAGTTCACACTGAGGCTGGGAGTCTGGGTCCCACACTGAGGCTGGGAGTCTGAGTTCACACTGAGGCTGGGAGTCTGGGTCCCACAATGAGACCGGGAGTCTGAGTCCACACTGAGACCGGGAGTCTGAGTGCACACTGAGACCGGGAGTCTGAGTCCACACTGAGACCGGGAGTCTGAGTTCACACTGAGGCCGGGAGTCTGAGTTCACACTGAGGCCAGGAGTCTGTGTCCCACACTGAGGCCTGGAGTCTGTGTCCCACACTGAGGCCGGGAATCTGAGTTCACACTGAGGCCGGGAGTCTGTGTCCCACACTGATGCCGGGAGTCTTTGTCCCACACTGAGGCCGGGAGTCTGAGTTCACACTGAGGCCAGGAGTCTGTGTCCCACACTGAGGCCGGGAATCTGAGTTCACACTGAGGCCGGGAGTCTGAGTTCACACTGAGGCCGGGAGTCTCAGTCCCACACTGAGGCCAGGAGTCTGAGTTCACACTGAGGCCTGGAGTCTGTGTCCCACATTGGAGCCTGGAGTCTGTGTCCCACACTGAGGCCGGGAGTCTGAGTTCACACTGAGGCTGGGAGTCCGAGTTCACTCTGAGGCCGGGAGTCTGAGTCACACATTGAAGCTGGGAGTCTGAGTCACACATTGAAGCTGGGAGTCTGAGTCACACACTGAGGCCGGGAGTCTGAGTTCACACTGAGGCCGGGAGTCTGTGTCCCTCACTGAGGCCGGGAGTCTGAGTTCACAGTGAGTTCAGGAGTCTGTGTCCCACCCTGAGGCCAGGAGTCTGAGTTCACACTGAGACTGGGGGTCTGTGTCCCACACTGAGGCTGGGAGTCTGAGTTCAACACTGAGGCCGGGAGTCTGAGACCACACTTAGTCCGGGAATCTGTGTCCCACACTGAGGCTTGGAGTCTGAGTTCACACTGAGGCCAGGGGTCTGAGACCCACACTGAGGCCGAGAGTCTGAGTCCCACACTGAGCCCGGGAGTCTGACTCACATACTGAGGTCGGGAATCTGGGTCCCACACTGAGGCCGAGGGTCTGGCTCCCACACTGAGGCCGAGGGTCTGGCTCCCACACTGCGGCTTAGGGTCTGAGACCCACACTGAGGCCGGGAGTCTGAGTTCCACACTGAGACCGGGAATTTGTGTTCCACACTGAGGCCGGGAATTTGTGTTCCACACTGAGGCCGGGAGTCTGAGTTCACACTGAGGCCGGGAGTCTCAGTCACACACTGAGGTCTGGAGTCTGAGTTCACACTGAGGCCGGGAGTCTGAGTTCACACTGAGACCGGGAGTCTGAGTCCCACACTGAGGCTGGGAGTCTGTGTCCCACACTGAGGCTGGGAGTCTCAGTCACACACTGAGGTTGGGAGTCTGTGTTCACACTGAGGCCGGGAGTCTGTGTCCCACACCGAGGCCGGAATCTGTGTCCCACACGGACGCTGGGAGTCTGAGTTCACACTGAGGCCAGGAGTCTGAGTCCCACACTGAGGCCGGGAGTCTGAGTCCACACTGAGGCTGGTGGTCTGAGTCACACACTGAGTCCGGGAGTCTGAGACCACACTGAGGCCGGGGGTCTGGGTCCCACACTGAGGCTGGTGGTCTGAGTCACACACTGAGTCCGGGAGTCTGAGACCACACTGAGGCCGGGGGTCTGGGTCCCACACTGAGGCTGGTGGTCTGAGTCACACACTGAGTCCGGGAGTCTGAGACCACACTGAGGCCGGGAATCTGTGTCCCACACTGAGGCCAGGAGTCTGATACCCACACTGAGGCCGGGAGTCTGTATCCCACGCTGAGACTGGGAGTCTGAGTCCCACACTGAGGCTGGGAGTCTCAGTCACACACTGAGGCTGGGAGTCTGTGTTCACACTGAGGCCGGGAGTCTGTGTTCCACACCGAGGCCGGGAATCTGTGTCCCACACGGACGCTGGAGTCTGAGTTCACACTGAGGCTGGGAATCTGTGTCCCACACTGAGGCTGGGTGTCTGAGTTCACACTGAGGCCAGGAGTCTGTGTCCCTCAGTGAGGCTGGGAGTCTGAGTCCCACACTGAGTCCGGGAGTCTGAGACCACACTGAGGCCGGGGGTCTGGGTCCTACACTGAGGCCGGGTGTCTGATTTCACACTGAGGCCGGGAATCTGTGTCCCACACTGAGGCCGGGAGTCTGAGTCCACACTGAGGCTGGTGGTCTGAGTCACACACTGAGTCCGGGAGTCTGAGACCACACTGAGGCCGGGGGTCTGGGTCCCACACGGACGCTGGGAGTCTGAGTTCACACTGAGGCCAGGAGTCTGAGTCCCACACTGAGGCCGGGAGTCTGAGTCCACACTGAGGCCAGGACTCTGGGTCCCACACTGAGGCCGGGAATCTGTGTCCCACACTGAGGCCAGGAGTCTGATACCCACACTGAGGCCAGGAGTCTGTATCCCACGCTGAGACTGGGAGTCTGAGTCCCACACTGAGGCCAGGATTTAGAGGCCACCACTTGTAATTAGCTCCTTGTTCATTGGCAGGTTTGAATGCAGACACCTCACGAATCCCCGGGCCTGTCTGTCTCCTGAGCATGACGACTCACTGCCTCCTGCACCGTTCAAAGGGATATGCAGAAACTGATCTCATCACCACGTGTCAGATGCAAAAACAAAGCATTGTGAAAACAACAAATAACAGCAGAAAATCCTGCAAACACTCACCAAGTCTGCCAACATCCCCGGAGTGAGCAACTACGTTAACACTGCAGGCCGATTTGTCACAGAGTTGAAATATTAACTTTGAATGTCTGACTCCTTTTGTTGCTACCGGATCTACTGAATATTTTCATCGTTTTTATTTCCTGTTGCTGAATCTACTGCTTTCCATTACAACGAGCAATTCCATCAGGATTATACCTCCAGGTGACGGGCAGAAGCGATGTGGTAGGAGTGAATTTCAGCTGGGAAACTTTTGGCATCACATACAATTTATTCTAATAGTTTCTCTACAATATAGAAGCAGGCCACTGGGCTCATACCAACCCTCCGAAAAGCATACCACCCAGACACAACCCCTTCCCCTATAGCCCTGCGTTTCCCGTGGTTAACCCACTTCGCCTGGACACTTTGCATGGCCAATCCACCCTAACCTGCACACCTTTGGACTGTGGGAGGAAACCCACACAGACATGGGGAGAATGTGCAAACTCCACACAGGCAGTCACCCGAGGCTGGATTCGAACCTGGGTTGCTGGTGCTGTACTAACCACTGAGCCACAGTGTCAGCCATAGCCATCCATTTCTGTTTATTTATTCATTCGAGGGATGAGGGCACCTCTGGTTAGGCCAGCAATGATGACCCTAATTGCCCAGAGGGCAGTTAAGAGTCAACCACATTGCTGAGGGTCTGGAGTCACATGTAGGCCAGACCAGGTAACGATGGCAGATTTCCTTCCCTAAAGGACATTAGTGAACCAGATGGGGTTTCCCAATAGTCAGTAATAGATGCGTGGTCACCACTAAACCCTTCATTCCAGATTCGTTACTGAATTTAAATTCCACCACATACTGAGGCAAGATTCGAACCTCAGTCCCCAGAACGGTAGCTGAGTTTCTGGATTGATATTCCAGTGATAATGTGGCCCCAGTGGCCTCATGGATATGGCACTGCCTTCCCCCCAAGTCAGGGATTGTGGGTTCAAGTCCCATTTGGGATGAATGGAGATTTGTCCTAAACCTTCTGTTTTTGTTGTCATAGTGCGGTTTTCTTAGTGGGTGGCACAGTGGCTCAGTGGTTAGCACTGCTGCCTCACAGCACCAGGGACCCGGGTTCCAATCCAGCCTCGGGTGACTGTCTGTGTGGAGTTTGCACGTTCTCCCTGTGTCTGTGTGGGTTTCCAATGGGTGATCTGGCTTCCTCCTACAGTCCAAAGGTTAGGGTGGATTGGCCGTGCTAAATTGCCCAGAGTGTTAGGTGCATTAGTCAGAGGGAAATGGGTCTGGGTGGGTTACTCTTCGGAGGGTCGGTGTGGACTGGTTGGGCCAAAGGGCCTGTTTCCATACTGTAGCAATTCTAACCATAATGCCGTAAGGCCTTTGCCTCCTACATCCCACTCCCCTGACACGCCCTGTCAAAGGCGAACAGGAATATTGGATGAGATGTTAAATCAACATCCCAGCTCATCCCATGGGATTGTTGCTCGGTAAGCTTAGTTAAAGCTGCAATGTGAACCTTCTGTTTAGTGATTTTTAAACCTGGCCATGTGATTATCAGTGCCAACAACACATCCGCTCTCAATCCTACTAATCACTGACTCACCAAACTAATTGTTCTCACTGGCTGTTGCTCGGCTGGGTCAAGTGGAAAGAAGCATGCTGTTACTTTTGCGTGTCGTCCATCGTCGTGGACAGTCACTCAGCACTAGGATGGGGGTCTGCCCCAGCCTCATGTCTCCTTGGGCATCTCAACAAGACCACAGTGTAAGGGCTGCGGCAAGTACCTCCTGTGCACTAATATCAAGCCCCTTCACCTTTGGAGGTGGACTGTGGTCTCTTGGATCCATGAGCACTTAAGGAAGTGGCCTGAGAAATAGTGAATGCATTACTGGTCATTTTCAAGATTCTGCAGACTCTGGAACAGTTAGACCATAAGACTACAAGACACAGGAGCAGAAATTAGGCCATTCAGCCCATCCAGTCTGCTCTGTCATTCAGTCATGGCTGATCAGTTTCTCAACCCCATTCCCCCACTTTCTCCTCATAACCCTTCATCCCTTTGATACTCAAGAACATATCTAACTCAGTCTTAAAAACACTCAATGACCTGGCCTCCCCAGCCTTCCTGGGCAATGAATTCCATAGATTCCTCACTCTCTGACTGAAGAAGTTTCTCCTTATCTCCTTTACTCTAAGGCTGTGCCCTCAGATCCTGGTCTCTCCCACCAATGGAAACATTTTCCCAATATCCACTCTGTCCAGGCCATTCATTATTCAAGATGGTTCAAGATGTTCCAACCTCATCCTTCTAAACCCCATCAAATATAGACCCGAAGTCCTCAAACATTCCTCATATGTTAAGCTTTTCATTCCCGTGAACCTCTGAACGCACTCCAAGGCCAGTCCATCCTTCCTGAGGTATGGGGTCCAAAACTGTGCATAATATTCCAAATGTGGTCTAACCAGAACTTTATAGAGACTCAGAACTACATCCCTGCTTTTACATTGTTATGGATCAGTGCACAGATACTGCACAAAATACAAATCCTTACACAGCAGTGCGGCAGGTAATCAGGAAGACTAATGGAACAAAGGAATCCCTATGATGCAGATGGAAGCTATTTGGTCCATCAAGTGTTTACCCACCCTGCAAACAGCAGCGTCTCCTCCCCATAGCTGTGCACTTCCCAAGTAGCCTGCACAATCAGTCCACCTGACCTGCAGGAGGAAACCCACTCAGATACGGGGAGAATGTGCAAACTCCACACAGACAGACACTTGAGGCTGGAATTGAACCCGGCTCCCTGGTGCTGTGAGGCAGCGGTGCTAACCACTGAGCCACCATGTTGCCCCTAACTGTTGGCTCTTATTTCAAGGGGGGGGGGGTGGAGTTGGAGTATAAGAGTAGGGAAATCTTACTGCAATCATACAAGGTGCTGGTGAGACCACACCTGGAGAGCGGAGAGCAGTTTTGTTCCCCTTACTTAGGGGAGAAATTCTTCAATGCGGTTCAGAGATGGTTCACTGGGATGATCGTTGGGATGGAGGGATTGTCTTGTGGGCAAAGTCTGACCAGGTTAGGAAACTGTTCACTGGAAATTTGAAACAAATAGGATTCTTAAGGGGCTGGACAGGATAAATACTGAGAGGATGTTGCCCCCTCATGGGAGAGAGTAGTACCAGACAGCAATGTCTCAGAATAAAGGGGCACCGGTTTGAGACTGAGATGACACGGAATTTCTTTCAAAGGATTATGAGACTTTGGAACTCCTTGCCTCAAGCAGCTGTGGAGACAGACTCCTTCAGTATATCTCAGGCTGAGATAGATAGTCTTCATCAGGTTATGGGGAAAGGGCAGGAATGTGGATGCAAGGTGTGTCAGATCAGATGTGACGTGGAGGTGCCGGTGTTGGACTGAGGTGGGCAAAGTTGAAAATCCCACAACACCCAGGTTATTGTCCAACAGGTTTAATTGGAAGCAGTAGCTTTCGGAGTGCTGCTCCTTCATCAGGTGGTTGTGGGTTGTCCTGATGAAGGAGCAGCGCTCCGAAAGCTACTGCTTCCAAATAAATCTGTTGGACTATAACCTGGTGTTGTGTGATTTCCTTTTAACTCCAACCAGTCATGATTGTATTGAAGAGTAGGTTCAAGGGACAGAAACAACCTCTCCTTTTCCTATTTCTGATGGTGTATGGTCTTACAGTGTTAACACCATTAACACTATTGGACTGGCACTATTTCCAAAGTTGCTTTGTTCAACATGTCCCAGTAGTTGTATGACACTATGAATATAGCTTTGTTCAATGTATCGCATCAGTTGTATGATACCATGATCTTTTGCTATAAATTCTGTGTCCTATGATCCTGCTCCGCTCGCTACCCGACAAAGCAGCAGCGCTCTGAAAGCCAGTGCTTCCAAATAAACCTGTTGGACTGTGACCTGGTGTTGTGTGATTTTTAACTTTGTACACCCCAGTCCAACACCAGCATCTCCACATCAACAGTAACTTTGAAATCACGCAATTGCTTTGCATTTTTCGCTTCACGAAATATGCTTTATTTATTAAAAATGCAAAGAATGCCTTACACAAGTTCAACGTTGCCATTATATGGGAAGTAATTTCAATATAAGACTCTGACCGGCCTTGCTGTAATTGCAACTACAGGTTATATATTGAACATGTTGCATTTGTGTTTCACGTCAACATTTCTTTTTAGCGTAGGCGGCCAAAGGGGTTTTTGACAGGTTCCAGCCCCTCAAGTTCGCAAGGACGGGAGGGACTCACACTGTGGCCTTTTCCAAATTTACTTCTGCAGTTGCTGGCCCAGACTTTGGCGCATCCCTCAGCACACAGCTCCAACTAGCATGTACCATTTTCCAACAGCTACAGACCACTTGTCTAATATGTTAATCCACCAGCAGGTGGCAATGTTGTGCTATAGTCTGGGCTGGATGTTGGGGGTTCTGGATTAGTGGTGCTGGAAGAGCACAGCAGTTCAGGCCGCATCCAAGGTTCCTATCTTTATTCAGGGGAGTGGGATTACTACTTGCAAGGGAAGTGTTAGGATTGAGCCCTCCACTATCACCTGATGAAGGAGCGCCGCTCCGAAAGCTAGTCTGCTTCCAATTAAACCTGTTGGACTATAACCTGGTGTTGTGTGATTTCTACTTGCAAGGGAAGTATGAGATCCCTGAAGCCCTCTGGGAGCAGGTCGTCATCGATTTTTTTTTCCGAAATTGGCCAGATTTGAAATTGCCCCCACGGGAAATGAACCAAGGCACTGAAGGTTACGAGCGCAAGAGCAACTCCTCAACCCCACTGACCTCCTGAATAGTTAATGAAAAATCTCTGCATCATTATGACCATTCATTTGTGCCTGAGGATATCAGCAACTTTAACCAGACTTTCTGTCTCCACAGGTCATCAGGAAAGAAGGAAATGACCCGTCAAACATCCAGAAATTTGCAGCTTCCTGACCAAACTCTTTTGATTATAGATTGCAGGCAAAATCCTTCGACTGCAAGTTAGCGGCTGGATCTTTTGCATTGCAAATTATCAGGAGAGATGTAAAAACTTTGTTGGTTGTACAAAATACTTGCAAGGTTGAGGTTACTCGGGCCCACTAGAGGAGGGCTTTTCCCACCCCTTTTGATCAGATTCCCTACAGTGTGGAAACAGGCCCTTCAGCCCAACAAGTCCACACTGACCCTCCGAAGAGTAACCCACCCAGTCCCATTTCCCTTCGACTAATGCGCCTAACATGACGGGCAATTTAGCATGGGCCAATTCGCCTGGCCTGCACATCTTTGGATAGTGGGAGGAAACCCACGCAGACACAGGGAGAACGTGCAAACTCCACACAGACAGTCGCCCGAGGTGGGAATCGAACCTGGGACCCTGGTGCTGTGAGGCAGCAGCGCTAACCACTGAGGTCCTTTAAAAGCAGAAAAGGCTGAGGAGATCGGATAGGTTCTTTTTAACATCATGGAGTGTATGGCCAAAGCAAATGAAGAAAGAACGTTCCCAAACTCTGAACAATTGACAATAGCACATCTCCACGATTATAAATTTTGCCTATCTCCATGTGTGTGCAGTTATCCAATTCCAGTCTTGTCACAGCACATCTATGGCTGAAACCTGTTTTTCCTCTCTCTCTATGGATTCAATTATTCCCTGGAGCTGTTTTCCCTGGGGCTGAAGGGTGACCTTACAGAGGTTTACAAAATCATGGGGGGCATGGATGGGGTAAATAGGCAAGGTATTTTTCCTGGGGTGGGGGAGTCCAGAACTAGAGGGCATAGGTTAAAAACAATGACTGCAGATGCTGGAAACCAGATTCTGGAGTAGCGTGGTGCTGGAAAAGCACAGCAGTTCAGGCAGCATCCGAGGAGCAGTAAAATTGACGTTTTGGGCAAAAGACCTGCATCGGAATACACATAAGTTTAGGGTGAAAGGGGAAAGATATAAAAGAGACCTCAGAGGCAACCTTTTCACACAGAGGGTGATATGTGTATGGAATGAGCTACCAGAGGAAGTGGTGGAGGCTGGTACAATTGCAACATTGAAAAGACATTTGGATGGGTATATGAATAGGAAGGGTTTGGAGGGATATGGGCAGGACGCTGGCAGTGGGACTAGATTAGGTTGGGATATCTGGTCGGCATGGACGGTGGGACTGAGGGGTCTCTTTCCGTGCTGTACATCTTTATGACTCTATAAGTAGGGAATGACACAAGGAACTGATTTCAAAGCTCACTGCAGGGCTGGAGAGGGACAGTGGCCTGCCAGTGCAGTACTGAGGGAATGCTGCACTGCTGAAAATGGCTGCTTTTTGTTGGAGACATTAAACTGTGGTGTGGGTGACTGAGAATCTGGAGGGGTTCTATTGTCTGAAGAAAAGCAGGGAGCAACCCTGGTGCACTAGCCCTTGTGAATTTAAAAAAAGAAAAATGGTAATCATCAATTTCAGTTCCTGTCTGTTGGGTCTGGCTATGTGTGCACACAAATTACACTTTGTGTTATAACAGTCATTGCCATTCGAAGGTCCTGCATCATCTTGTAGTCTTGGAAGGGAGCGACAAAAACACAGGCCTGGAGTGGCTCCAGGTCAGATCTCATGACACACCGGCCTTGCCAAGTGCTGTTGGGCTGTTCCCTAACACATGCTACATGAATGCAAGCTGTTGTTGTTGCTGTTGGTCTCCCTCCTATTGGAAGGATGTTGTAAAACTTCATAGAATCCCTTCAGTGTAGAAACAGGCCATTCAGCCCAACTAGTCCACACTAACTCTCCTAACAGTAACCCACCCAGAGACATTACCCTTACCCCTGAGTAATGCATCTAGCTGACATATCCCTGAACACCCTGGGCAATTTAGTGCGGCTAATTCAAAAAGGTTCAGAAAAGATTTACAAGGATGTTGCCAGGGTTGGAGGATCTGAGCTATAGGGAGAGGCTGAAAGGCTGGGGCTGTTTTCCCTGGAGCGTCAGAGGCTGAGGGGTGACTTTGTAGAGGTTTATAAAATCATGTGGGGCATGGATAGGGTGAATAGACAAGATCTCTTCCCTGGGGTGGGGGAGTCCAGAATTAGAGAGCTTGGGGTGAGAGGGGAAAGATATGAAAGAGACCTAAGGGGCAACTTTTTCACACAGAGGGTGGTACGGAATGAGCTGCCTGAGGAAGTGGTGGAGGCTGGTACAACTGCAACATTTAAGAGGTATTTGGATGGGTATATGAATAGGAAGGGTTTGGAGGGATATGGGCCGGGTGGGATGAGATTGGGTTGGGATATCTGGTCGGCACGGACGGGTTGGACTGAAGGGTCTGTTTCCGTGCTGTGGATCTCGATGACTCTACGGCAGTAACAGTAACACGGGCCACTCGTAGTTCTGACACTTTTGCATGTTGGTAGTACCTGATGAGGCAGCAAAGCCAGGAGCTTTGGGAGGAAGGAGGAGGAGAGCACCCTGAAGAGAAATCCACTCCGCGTTTTAGCGTGTGCTGGCAACTTTCCCCCTCTGCACCATACCAGCAGCTCCGGCTCTCAGCAGGAAGGGACTGAGGCTGCCCGAAATACATGGAGCCGGATCCCGGGGGGGAGGTGGGTGGTGGTGGAAGGGGTTGGAAATTGACGGAGGAGGGGGTGCAGATTCCTCCTGCAGAGACATGGGAGGGGTTGCTCAGGGGCGAGACAGGGAGCATTGATGCAAATCTGCAAGAGAAAGAGCGAAAGCACCATTCCCCCCCCCCCCCCCCCCCAGCCTGTGGCAACCTCTCTCTCTCTCTCTCTGTCTCTCTCTGCGTCTGTCTCTGTGTCTCTCTGGGGTACCAGCAGCAGGGCTGGTTACACCCGGTCCCATCTCTCCTTCAGCCCGGACCAGACCGAAACCTTCGCAACATTTCATCAGTCAGCAGAAATCAGAAAGGGGGTGTCGCCTTTATCCAGCTCTCTCTCTCTCTTTCTTTCTTCCTCCTTGCCTTTTGCTTTGCTGACTGTGAACAGTTCTAATCTCTCTCTCTCGCACACACACACAAACACACACGCCCTGCTATCCCTCGGCTTGGCAGCTAAGGACCTCTTCCCTGTCCGGTTTGGGGGGGCGGGGGGGATAACTCTGGTGCTTTCCTGAACAAGGTCATTAAGTGCTGGGGGAACTGACCGCTGAAAGTCAGGCTGCCTCCGATTTCACCACCGAGTTAGCAGCTGGGCATGTGCTAACGGCGGGTAGGTACCGGGAATTTGCACGTAATGTCAGGCGGACAGCCACCTAGGTGTGTATGTATGTGTGTGCCACTGTATATGTATGTGTGCCACTACATCTGTGTGTGTCTGTGTCTCTGTGTGTGTATATGTGTGCCACTGTATATGTATGTGTGCCACTACATCTGTGTGTGCCTGTGTCTGTGTGTGTGTATATGTGTCCCACTGTATATGTATGTGTGCCACTACATCTGTGTGTGCCTGTGTCTCTGTGTGTGTATATGTGTCCCACTGTATATGTATGTGTGCCATTGTATCTGTGTGTGTCTGTGTATCTCTGTGTGTGTATATGTGTGCCTCTGCATCTGTAAGTGGGGGGCGTGGTGCTGGAAAAGCACAACAGGTCAGGCAGCATCCCAGGAGCAGGAGGAGCGATGTCCCGGGGATGATGAAGGGCTTATACCCGAAACGTCGATTCTCCTGCTGCCTGACCTGCTGTGCTTTTCCAGCCCCACAGTCTCAACTCTGATCTCCAGCATCTGCAGTCCTCACTTTCTCCCTCTGCATCTGTATGTCAGTATATGTATGTGTACATGTGTGCATGCATGTGTTTCAACATGTATGTTTGTGTAGAACTGTGAACATGTGTGTGTATATACACGGATGTGCATGTATAAATGTCCGTGCCTGTGTGTAGATCTGAGAATGTGTTTGTGTATATGTATAAATGTCCGTGCCTGTGTGTAGATCTGAGAATGTGTTTGTGTATATGTACACACATGAGTATGTTTATGTGTATGTATAACTGTCAGTGTGAGTATTTGTGTATGTGTACTTGGTATGTGTTTAGGTCTGTGTGCATGTGTGTGTGCTTGTGGGTCAATGTGGTCATGTCAGTGTCCATTAGTGTGTGTATGTATCTGTTCATCTATGCATGATTGCGTGTATCTGCATGTGTGTGTGCATATGTCTGTGTATGTGTACGTGCCTGTGTGCATGTGTCTGTGTATGTGTACGTGTCCATGTGTATGTCTGTGTGTGTACGTGTCTGTGTCTCTGTGTGTACTTGTGTGTCTGTGTGTGTATTTGTATGTATATACTTGCGTATGTGTATGTACATGTGTATGTACTTAGAGTCATAGAGTGGTACAGCATGGAAGCAGACCCTTCAGTCTAACCCGTCCATGCCAACCAGATATCCCAACCCAATCTAGTCCCACCTACCACCACCTGACCCATATCCCTCTAAACCCTTCCTATTCATATACCCATCCAGATGCCTTTTAAATGTTGCAATTGTACCAGCCTACACCACTTCCTCTGGCAGCTCATTCTATACACGTACCACCCTCTGTGTGAAAAAGTTGCACCTTAGGACTCTTTTATATCTTTCCCCTCTCACCCTAAACCTATGCCCTCTAGTTTTGGACTCCCCCACCCCAGGGAAGAGACTTTGTCTATTTATCCTATCAATGCCCCTCATAATTTTATAAACCTCTATAAGGTCACCCCTCAGCCTCTGACACTCCAGGGAAAAGAGCCCCAGCCTGTTCAGCCTCTCCCTGTAGCTCAAACCCTCCAACCCTGGCAACATCCTTGTAAATCGTTTCTGAATCCTTTCAAGTTTCACAACATCTTTCTGATAGGAAGGAGACCAGAATTGCATGCAATATTCCAACAGTGGCCTA